>NC_058338.1:125000-425000 GCF_905475395.1 Chrysoperla carnea | reverse complement strand
TTGCAGGTGACCGATCAAGTAGCCTTATTACGACTGGTATGGTCCGAATTATTTGTATTAAATGCCAGTCAATGTTCGATGCCGTTACATGTGGCCCCATTACTGGCTGCAGCTGGCTTACATGCATCACCAATGGCCGCCGATCGTGTGGTCGCATTTATGGATCATATACGAATATTCCAAGAGCAAGTAGAAAAATTAAAAGCGTTACATGTGGACTCAGCGGAATATTCATGTTTAAAAGCAATCGTGTTATTTACAACAGGTAAGATTGCCACTGAATTATTTACGGATTCTATGATCTCAGAAACGTATTATTATCGATTATCGAAAATACAGAATGTTTATACGCAACAGATGTGTTATGCAACCAATAATACATCGGGGGGTGGTGTTAATCATCATCCATCACTTGGGGGGTCACCAGCTGGTCGCTATCCTTGATTATTTTCAAAATTTAATTTGTCATTTGTTTCCCTCTCAGATTTTGGGAGACAAGTGATAAATTGTAGCGAATAGGCTAATTCAAATTTATCATTTGCCTCTCTATAAACCTTTTCTGGAAGCAAGTGGCCAATTTTTGTGGCCAGTTATTGTTGATAAAAGGATATATTCTGAAAGAATCTTTGGCTTTCGCACTGTTGTGCTATATTTGTATACCAAATATAAATTAGGAGATGTATTTCTGAGTCATCGACTCATTTCTAGAAGAATTATAAAACTGTCCTCGTTTTAATAGAATTTTCTACCTAGTCCCAAAATTAGTTACCAATTTTTCGATTAAATTTTTTTTGTGATATTTCGTAAATTATTTATTTTTGTAAATATTAATTATTTTAATTTATTTATTTATAATTTTATTATTATTTTTTTGTAAAAATTAATCCCACGTTATAAATTTTGTAAAAATTAATAAAACTTTTGGAAAAAGTAAAGTAAAATCTTTTTTTAATTTTGTAGTGCGTTATTTTTTATTTTTGTTCGTTTTTAGAAAAGTGATTTTAAAAAAAAAGTGATAATTAATAAATTTATAAAAAAAAGTGCATTGTGATTTTGTTCTTTAAAATGCGTGGTGCGTTTAGTGCATCTTGGAAGATAAGTTTATCAAGTGATAACTTTCGAAATGGTTGTGCGAAAAAAATTAAAATTTAAAAATTATTTTAAAACAATAAAAACTCGAAAACAATAATTAATTATTAAAAATTAAAAATTAAAAGCAAAATTATTAATTTAAATCAATCATTAATTTTTGGGTTTTTGTTTTGGGGAAAAATATTTAAGCTGGAGTGACTATTGAAAGAAATTGATATCAGTGAAAACTGAAGTGAAACTTTTCTTAATTACAGTTTTTTAAAGAATACTTAAGTCGAATTTATCCATCTTGGAAGATTTTTACAGGGTGCTACATACTACATTTTTATAAATTGGAGACATGAAACAACTAATATAGTTAATTGTTCAAATACTGAGCATATAAAGTTTATCATTTATCATAATCAAATAACTCTACAAATATTTTATACAAAATACGAGACTTATATATGGTTACTTTGAATTTAATTTTGCCTTTTCGGGCCATTAATCCGTGATTTTCATATTCAGGACCATTATTGAGTTATTTCCTTTGGGAAAAAATATTTTTACAACTTGTAAAATTGGATTTTTACCCCCGAACCAAAAAGAAACGGGTGTTATAAGTTTGATCACTTATTGCGCCCTTTGTGAATAGCACCCGGGGCATGATACACCCTCTTGCCTAACTCTCGCTACGCCACTAGAGTTGCTCAACCATATCCACACTTATTTACCACCCTGTATAAAGTATGGTTGATATCTATTTGTTTTTAACAATATCATATTACAATTATATCATTTACATATTTAGTTGTAATAAGTTTTATAAATGGTCATTATTTAGTTTGGAATTAAATAGTTAATATTTAGTTATAGTTATAGATGGGTATAGTTACTTAGTTAGTTAATAGTTAGTTAGTTTGTTAGTTTTGTATTCTAGTTAAAAGTTAGTTAAAGTTAAGTAATATTTTATATTATTAACAATACATTACATGATCTACAAACCTATCAATATATTTATTACACATTTCATTCTAATAAATTATATCTCACCACTTGATGTTGATGAATCAGTGAGTCAGTCACTGATTGAGTGATAATATATACAGGGTGTCACGTAAGTATCGTACGATTTTGTTGCATCAGGTAGAAAATACAATTCTAAGACGAAAATTCCTCTTTCATTTTTTGATACCGATGCATTCATTGTGTGCAACAAAAGTGTATAGTACTTAGAACTCCTTAAACTGCATTTGATAAGTTTGAAAAAAATTTAAATAGAGAACGAGAGGTATCGTGGGTACCCGGTAGAAACTATGTTCCTTTCGTAAGTTCTTACATTATAAAATATCTTCAAAGAATTAAATTTGATTAAATTACTTCCACGTCCCTTACGAACACTTCCTTCCATCTGCTCTTATCCAGTGTATTTTTAGCTATTCCCAACTATTCGGTTTCCTAAAAAAATCAACCAAAACCGTTCACGTATGTAAATAGTAACCGTACACGTATTCATTTGATTCGATCCGGTGCATACAATAAAACTTGATCAAACAACTTTTTGAATAAAAATATAAAAACCATATTCATTCATTCATTCATATTGGCAGCCATCTCATATCACATATCAGCTACAACAGGAACGGGGGAGGAGCATTAAAGAGCGTACCTAGCGTACCTAGCATACCTAGCGTACTGTGTAATGTAGCATGAATAGCTAACATTGTTCGACACAAAATGTTTTATGAGAATATATTTCAAACTAAATAACTTGTTATATGTATATGCAACTAGCAATGCATATGATGGGTTATAGATAGATGGACCATGGACCATGGACCATATCATGTGAAATACATAGGGTATACATACAGAGTGCCAATTTTGGAGTCTATTACAAAAAAAATGGTCTATTACAAATTTTAAAAGTAGTTATGTCACTTTAAAAGTAATTCCACAATTATTCAAACTAACTTAGTTTAATATCAAAATTATCGTATCTTTTTTAAGAAAGCTGTTCAAATTGAGCTTCGTCTGCGCCTTCTAAAATCCAGATTCCCACGCTCGATTTGTAGACAAGAAAATTTCAAGGAAGATAGACTTGTAAGGAACGCATGGTCCAATCGAATAGGCACCTTGGTTTCTCAAAAATGTGGCATCAACAGAAAAACAACCCTTGTGAATAACTCAAGTTTAAAAAAACCTTTTCAGACCTAAAAGTTGTCGATGGTTCTTACTTTGAACAGAATCTCTCTTAACAGTATTTTCTTAGAAGAAAAATATTTTAAAATAAACTAGATTAAATAATTACTCAGAAATTTTAACCTTTTTTTTAACAATAAAAAAAAACTAGCTTTCAGATTGAAATTTTGTAAAGAGCTTTTTCATTTGTTTTGATGTGCTTAATCTCGCAGTATATTTTTCATGAGTCCAAAAAAAAAACACCCTGTATATATAAATATGTATGACAAACAAACAGGCTTTCGTAGATTGTTGTAGCAAATAGGTCTAGATACGAACATAGAACATAGAACATAGAACATAGAACATGCTTACACAAAGTTATCAGGTACATGAAAGGAATCTGTTTTGTCATTATTACTATCCTACTCTGCACTAGTTATTGAATAGCTGTCTGTTAGGTTGGGGGTGGTTACAAGGGTGGAGTAGCTGATTCTACCTCATCTAGTTAGTTCTAACTAGAAACTGAAACTAAACTGACATATACAAGAGGTTTTGTTCACCAATCATTCATTCATTGGTTGGTTGCTAACTGAGTCTTTACATACTGTTCTGCGCTCCCATATACAATTCAATGACATATCCTGTGTGTTGGACATTATACAGGAAATATTACACCTACCTACTACCCTTAAAACTCTCTAAAATATGAAACAGATTTGAGGGGTGCTTTTTTTAAAAAACTTTTAAAGTATTTTTTATTTTTAATATTTTTGTATAGAATTGATTTGTAAATGATATCTACTTACTATTATGATGAGATATTGAGATATTTTTTAAATAATATATCTCATTAGTTGATATTGATATCGAACACAGATATTTTGGTTAAATTATCTGTCTATTTGAACATTAAATTATTTTCTAAAACTTTTACAACTTTTAATAATGTGCTTTTAAAGTTCTGCAGTCAATAACAGAACACCGTGTATATAGTTTGATAGATAACTTAGGCTTTATAATATTAATAATATGTAATATTATTGAATGATATGACCTTATAAACATTATGGCTATGACTAGGACTGCCCTAGCAGCCATACCATCAATATTGTATTATAATATATTGTCTGTATTACATTTGTATTGTATTGTATTCAATAAATTGGGAAATGGGGTTATGTCTGCATATCAAATCATTTTTAGTACAATTGATGATGTCATACAATAAGCAGTTACTGAGTTACTACTACTAGCTTCTATCTATTTAGTATTTAGCTATTCAATAGCTAAATAAATACCTTTACATATACCGGATGTTCAAGGTGTTCTATAGGCGTTCTTGAAATCTATTAAGTTGGCTAGAATAAGTTTTGTTCAATTGAAGCTGCTACCGAAATATCAAGTTTCGAAAAAACTTTCGATGGTAAAAGTTACTGGTAATAGAAAATTTAATAAAGGACCATAGTTCCAAAAGAATTGATTCCAAAATGGTATCACAAAAAAATTAAGTTTAATATTATTTTTAAAAAAATAATGTACTTTTTATAGTGTTTCTCTTAGTAATTTATTTTCTTGATATAAAATTGATTAAAATCAAAAAATATAATTTGACTTACTTCAAATAAATAATTTTTGGTAAGTTAGACAAAGTCTAAGTAACATTATTTTTTTTGATTTATAAATAAAAAAAAAGATCAATAATTATTGATAAATATTAAATTATTAAAAATACATGTTCACTGCTTGTACATTCAATTCAATTCAATTCAATTCAATTATATTCATTTTTATTTATTTCAAATTCAAATTCAAAATCAAAAACATTTTATTTTTATTAAAAAGTCACGATTATTAAATTATTATTATTATTATTATTATTATTATCATAGATATATTTTTGATTTTGTATCGGTACAAATCTGATAAAAATTATTGAATCAACTGCAGTATTATGAATGGTGTAATTTAATATTAAAGTCAGAATAGAGTATTTATGAGAGAATAAAATATAATTTTTACGAACATTTAGACATTCATTGTAACTAATTTAGAGTTAGAACCAAATTTTTTTGTTGTCAAAAATGGAAAGAGCATATATAAATTTTATAACAATACTGTTTTTATTTTTCATAATGATTTTAAAGTTACAAACAGTTTTAAAGGAACTTTTTAATAGAGAAACGAAAACGCCCCACAAAAATAGTGACGTAGTAATGTTAATTGATTAGTATACACTGTATGAAGTTTTCACAGCTGAAAAAAATGACCCGTATTAGTAGGTTTCATAAAACATTCCAATAACATCGAATCAAATTTGCCTGCCTTATCAAAAAAATCGAAGTTTTTACCTTTATGACGTCATTAGAATCCAAAAAATTTAATTTTGCTCTAACAAATTTAAATTTTATTCAATTTTGATAATTCAAGTATGAAATCCTACTAAATTTGAGTCATACTTTTCAAATTTATGATCAAAAGAAACCTACCTTTAATAGGTTTTAAGAATGTGGTGTCTTGGTCTCGGAATTAAGCACGTAAATGATAGCTAGCGAGAAACTGGCAGCACAGCTGAAAAGAATAACCCAAAATTAGTACGATTGAAATCTATAAAAAAAAATTAGAAAAATACTAAAAACACTCTTTGTAATAAATAAAGATTCAGGTTGCAAGCACTAATCAACAAAATTTCTGGTAGCAACCAACAATAATTATATAAGAATGATTCATTTAAGTTTGAATGGATGTGTACTGTACTACCTTATGAATAAAAATATGAGTTAAAATAAATACAAAACAATACTTAAATCAATATAAGTATCCTAAGTACGCATTACTTACATACATAAAGTTTTTTTTAAAATTATTTTATGACTAAGTAAAACTTATAATAAATAATTTTTATTAAATATAATTTTTAAATATTTTATATTGATTACATCACTGAATATTGATTGAGTTGAATGTTTTAGAAACCCTTGGCATAATTATTAATATATTGTTTGCATACATCTAGCGTCAAAATTATAGGTTTATGATTATAGCGTTACATAGAAAAATATTACCTGACTTCTAAGGAAATCTAGAGGATTAAATCCAGCATTGATATACGAAGTTTTCTTCAAACTTGAATTCACTATTTCATCGGTTTAGGGAAAATAACATGATAAGTCCCCGGTCTGACACATAGATGGCGTCGCTAGTATTAAATGCATATTATTTTTATATAGTACCAACCTTCAAATGATTCGTGTCAAAATTTGACGTCTGTAAGTCAATTAGTTTGTGAGATAGAGCGTCTTTTGTGAAGCAACTTGTGTTATTGTGAAAAAAATGGAAAAAATGGAATTTCGTGTTTTGATAAAATACTGTTTTCTGAAGGGAAAAAATACAGAGTCCGGAAACTCATTATCAAGCCAAGTTTTTGCTTCCACTGTATTTTTTCCCTTCAGAAAACAGTATTTTATCAAAACACGAAATTCCATTTTTTCCATTTTTTTCACAATAACACAAGTTGCTTCACAAAAGACGCTCTATCTCACAAACTAATTGACTTACAGACGTCAAATTTTGACACGAATCATTTGAAGGTTGGTACTATATAAAAATAATATGCATTTAATACTAGCGACGCCATCTATGTGTCAGACCGGGGACTTATCAGCCAACCTATTATGTATATGAAAAACTGCTTGCTTAAATGATATCTACGTTATTATATTAATAATCTTTATGTAGTTGACTCAACCACATAAAGATTAGACATGAAAAGTATGTGTTCGTAATAATCAAATCTTATATTTAAAGCAAACATAAAAATTTGTTCTTTTAATTCAACTATTTGCTTTATTTACACGATTATATATTCCAACTAAGTACAATTTTATTAATTATCAATAAAATACATGATATTTAAACTAAAATCAATCTCTTTCATAAAAGTAATGATTTTGTTTATTTAACTTCAGTGATTTTGTATCAAATGAATTCATAATTTAAATTCAATCCCATTCTATAAGTATTTTTTCTACTTGATTTCAATATTTAACAGCCAACTTCGGGATGAGGTTGTCATTAATTTAATGTTTTTCAGTGTACCTACATATTATTAGTTTTAAGTTGATTAGCTTCATGTAGCTTACTTGTAGCTTGTATGTATGTTGATGACATCTTAATGCAATGAAAGTTATTTATTATAAAATAAATTAAATTTATTTAAAATAAAAGATCTTTACTTTATTATTATTAATATTATTGAATGTTATAACGTATAAAGTAAGTATTTGTAAGTTAGCTTACTTTATCTTGTTGTAGGTGAAAGCTATAAATATATATAAATAAGTAAGATTTTACTTATATATATATATATGTTATGTACGTATCTTCTTTATTTTTACTTTCTTAAAATACAATATAATATTATATAGCTTAAGTTAACTTATTTAGCTTCAAGTTACTTATAATACTTAAGTCAAATCATTAACTTACTTATTTTAAGTACATCTTAATTCAATTTTATATCTGCTTGTACACTTAATATACCTGCTTGCTATTTTTATTTTTATCTATTTTATTTATAATATTCAATAATTATTATTTTTATTTTATTGAAAGGAATACAAAATTAAATTCAAGCTACCAGCTCGACCCGTGATCACATCTGTAAAAACTTTACGTGATTATTGATTGACGATGAGGCTTTATTAACTTTATGCGGCAAAATTCTCCACTATATTTCATTACAATACGAATCGAATGAAATAATTAATTTGTAAGTTAAAGCAAATCTTAAATGTATATTAATAATACGTGTCTCATTTTTAATATAATTCAGTGTATTTTACAAATAAATCACGGGTTTTAAGTAAGATTGTTCATTGAATTCTTACATCGCCATCGATTTCATTTAATTACTTTTATTGAACTTTTATTTACTTATTTTGTATTTTAAAATTATTTTAAAACTTTCATATTTATTAAGAAAATTATCATTTTATGTACAAGCAGTTAAAAGTTAAAACTACAGTTAAAATCATTTATAGCGACGTTAATATGGTCGTTGAAGTTATGATTACTGATTTGAAATCAGAATCAAAATAAGAAAATCTTTCAGGAAAATGTCCACGCTCAAAATAAAACTTCTCATATAAAAAAATATTTTCAGACCCTTTATAAAAGTATCAAGTCCTGTCATACAATTTAAGAATACGAATTTTGAAATTTGTTGAATGTTTTAAGGTCAAATGTGAGTCAGATTCGTTACATTCATTTATTTGTTAAAAGTGTAAAAGAATGACGCATTACAATTATTATGACTTTCCACGTTTATTAAAACTTTAAAACTAGTTTTAAAAAAATAAAATTTTGATAACGTCACAAATTATTTATTTTAATGTAAATAATTTTAATGAATCAAAGGAAAATTTTTGCAATAAACTTATTTAAAATTGTTATCAATCAAAAAGATGAAATGAAAGGTCAAAAGTTTATCTATTACTCAAGTTTTGATGTAGCTTAAGTAAACAAAACAAGATACATCATTTATTTAAGTATGGTCTGATTGATTGGGGGGAAACTTTAAAATTAGAATTACTTAAAAATTTTAATTTGTTTTTTAAATAAATTTTCTTAATTAAAATATTAAAATGACTATTTTAGTGAAAATTCGATTTTAATCAAAAAGATATCTTTTTTTGGCTTGGTTATAACATACTTCAAATCACATGGATTGATTTATTAACCGAGGAAAAATGGAAAAGTTTTAAAAAGTGGGGTAGAAAATATGAAAATTCTCGGTGTGACAGCTCAAAACTTGTCCAAAATATCCGTCACACAAGTAAAAACTAAACAATATATGCGAAATTTCAAAATCCGTGTAAGGGCAGTTTTACTGTCCCAGACTCCGGGTCTATTAAAGTGGTAAATCGTACAATTCATAAAATAATTACAAATCCGCCGGCAACGAATCATATATATTACTGACATTGACATTTGTACTTAAAATTAATAATATATCGGCGACGGTATTAATATTCTTGAAAATATTTATTTCCGGCACTGATCCCGTAATAGAAATCTATCAAAAACTATTGAATTGACAGTTATAATAGTTTTTTTTTCTTTTAATCTTGGATATCATTGATTCGTTATTTGATTCATTCATTTCAAAATATTTTGAAGAATTAAAAAGAAATTAAATTCGTTTTATTAAATAAAAATAAAATTAAAATTATATAGATAGATTAAAATTATTGTGTCTAAAATTTCAAACATATCGTATTTCAAATAACTTAAGTAAGTAATACTTAACTTTTAAGTTAACTTAAGTAATATATTTTATTTAAAAACGAAAACTTAATTAACTATCGTCTAAAAACTATGAGAGATATATATATGTGTGTAAAATAACTTGCTATAATATAATGTTCAATATTATAACAGTTTTTTTTTAATATAATGAACATGTACACTTGTGTTCAATCTATTTGAACTATCTAATTCATATAATGAAATGGATATATTTAATATAAGCAAATATGAACTTATTATGTCACGATTTTTTCTATTAAATAAGAGTGATATTGTCAACCTAATATCAAAATGGGTAATCGGATTAAATAGACTTTAAAAAAATATATATTTTAAATTGAAATAAAAACAAAACGGTATAGGATATCAATATTATATTCTTTTTTAATTTTGGATCATGGATTTATTATTTAAATATGATTATTGATTCTAACACAAGAGAAAGGAGTTCTTGAATAAAAAAAAAAAGTTTTGATCAAAAATAATTCCGGTTTAAATCATTTTATCTTCTTCATTCAAAAAATATAGTTTCTTAAGCAACTTTAATTTAACTTAAATGTACGTCTTGTATATATTTAGATGTGTCATTTATTTTGATATTAAGTGTACTTAAGTATATACCTATATATATATATATATATATATATATATATATATATATATATATATATATATATATATATATATATATAATTTTAAATACTTTATAAGTGTGAGAATATATTATAAAAAATATAGCTATAATGAAATAACTAACACATGCAAGTTTTATACCTTTATACAGCGTGTGTAAGTGTAAAAACTTACATAGATACCTAATACTGAATAGTACTACTTATAATACTAGTAATACACATAATGAGACCATCTCCCACATCTAAGTGTCTCTGTATTGGTGAAATAATTTGATAACTATGTATTATGTTTTTGTATTCTTTATAAATAACAACAACAAAATTTTTGACAGTGACACCTACTAATTTAATGAGTTTTATAGATCTGTGAATGCACAAATCTTTCTATTTTTTCCCATAGTCATCCTGTATCCCTGACATCCTGTATACAATATTTAAAGATGATGATCCTAACAGTGATTTTTGAAGAACGTTCTTAAGTGTCCTAAATAAAAATACGTCTCAAATATGGTCTTAAATCTTCGCTAACTACAATTTTTGAAGTTCAAACATTTGCTATTTTTACGTGTCTTTACTTTTTTAGTTCATTTGTACTTTAGGTACAAATGAACTTGAATCATTTAGTACTACGTGGGGCTGCATGAAAATAACAAATCCATTAATTCAAGTTTTGTGGTATATGAGCTGAGATGAGCTGAATGTAAGTGTGCAAGCATTTATATGCCAAGCTACGATACTTAAACTAAACTAAGCTAAACGTATAAACATGTGTATATGTGTGTGTGTGAAGCTTAAACATTCATTCTTAAGAACAGCTCAGCTCTAAACTGAACTAAGAGTTACATGAACATCACAAAAATAATACATATTTAAAAATAAATAAAAAAACTGTTTAAAGCAGATTTTACTAAAAGATAGCTACAAACAAAAGGTACTGCACAAGAATACAAGCTGAATACTAAACTTCATCGATAGGACCAGGGTCTACAGTAGTAATAGACAGATTGATTCCATCATAGCGATTGGAAGTTTGAGAGACTCGTGTCACGGTGTTTGTGTTTAAACTTCTTCGAAACAATTGGATTCGATTTCAATGAAATTTTGTGTGTGTATTCGATAGGTATAAAAATAAAGTTGTAAAGTCACCCACCTACCCTCACTCCATGGTGGTGCAAAAAGGGAATTATAGTTTATATAAGGAAACCCCATGGATCAATGTTTGCTAAAATGTCAATGTTACTAAGGCTTTCTTAACTGCTTGTACTTTATCATATTTACAAAAGAAGAACCTAATTATTCTTCTCAGAAGCAGTATGTTCGGAATGTTTCTTTATAAATCGAAAATCGTAAAGTTATGTTAAAATTTTATATAATATCTTGATGATACATAAAAATTTTATTTGATTGTTAACTGCCACGCAAACGGAAAAACATTCAAACCTTCCCTTAATTTTGGAACTCTTTTAAAGAAGAATACTAAATAATCATTTCATAAATCAATTTTTTACACGCATTTTAAAGGCACTAGCACGCCACGGATCTTGAAACTTTTGAAAATTCTAATAGTTCTCAAATGACTAACAAATACTACACATGGCCCTAAACGTAAAAACCTTTAAAAGAGTTAAAGTAAAGAGAAACGTATAAGAGATAAAAAGCGAATATTTTTTAAATATTACGAATCTTTGGTTTTACGTAATTTACATCGCTAAATATAATAAAAGATTTAGCACTTTCATGTTTCGTTCTCGAAGATAGTAAATACTGACAAATATTTCTACGTTTCAAGTAAAATTAGCTCTAACGAGCTTCTAATTACTTATTGATTTCTCAGTTAGCACCATAGATCGAAAAATAAAACCGTTAATACAATTTACGATTAACCAAAATAGCTATAAATTTTTTATAATTCGTTTCGAAATTGAAGTACTTTTCAGGTCATACAATTTCATTTGCAATGGTTTTAGTAGAAGAGACGGTATAAGGTTGACCTTCACCCATCTGATAACCAGATGAGACATATTTTTTATGAAATTTTATTGATTTATAAACACACCTCTGGTAGTTTTTTTATCGAAAATTGTTCTATCAACAGTTTTTTGCTAGTAAGCCAATACCATTATTTTCGAAATTAATTTATAATTATTCTGATACCAATTTCGATTGGTTAACAGATCGATGTAGTTAACCTATATTGACTTATCTGTATATATGTTATGAACAAGTTCTACACCGATCTGTTGATCAATCGAAATTGGTATCAGAAGGAATATAATTTAATAACAAAAATAATTGTATTGGCTTGTTTGAAAAAAACTGTCCATGGGAAACATTGATTAAAATTAATCTAAAAACTCATCTGGTTCATCAGATGCATGAAGATCGACTTTATATAAATTAAATTTTTTAGTGACGTGTTTCTATGACACTGTTTACCAAAAAATTGATTTGATCATAGTTCACAAGAGCTCCATGACGCAACTCACAATTGTATTGAACTCTTCTAAATTTTAAGTAATTTTAAAAGTATGTGTATCCGCCTGTTCGTCCGTCCGTCTGTGATTCATCTGTTAGTCTGTCAGACATTGTAAAGGTAATAATAATAATAATAATAATAATATCGCTTATATCGAGATATACGTATTACGTTCTTTTATAGCGTGACCAGTGACCACGGTCCAAGAGCGAGTCACGACCTGTTACTTGTGTATGTATGTATGTAGGCCTCCAGGGTGTCTTAGCAGCTTGAGGGCCGTCACCTCATCTGTACTGTACTAGTATTATCTGGGTACACCCGCACATCACATCTAAAGGCTATTATAGCCTAAAGCTATTCAATATGAATGTTGCTATATCTTTTGGAAGAAGATGGTTTTGCTTGGTTAATATCCATCTTTGTCTATCTAAATAACTTTTCCATCTTTATATATATTTACCATCTTTGTTTAAATCTTACTTAAGTTAAGTCTGTTCAGTTCTGTTCGCTGCGCTGCTGATGTTGATGATGATGTGTGTTGTAAATTAAGCATCATTATGAAACTTAACTGATCAGGAGTGTATTGTTTTCATCCTGAAAAATTCAATTAAAAAAACGAGAGATGTCGTTGAACACCCGGTTGGAACTATGTTCCTATCGTATCTTCATGTATTATAAATGTAGCGCTTACTTTTTTACTCAAATTTTTTCTGGTTTGAATAATTGACTATGGACATGTTCAATTTTGTAAAATCATTTTGTGCATTATTCTTCTGTCTATTTTTTAAATTTTCAGTGTGACTTGTAGTCGATTTGATAACCCAAACCCCCCAACCAGCAAACAAATTATAACAAAATAAGGATAAGGGACAAAATTTTCTTAGAATATTTTTTTATGCCCATATATCGATTTTCATGGAAAAATTCGTGGTCCACACTCATAATTATTACAAGTCTATTAAAATATTTACAAATATAACAAAATTAAATTATCAATTTTTCCAGTTCTTACATTCCACAGCACAAATCTATAGTTATAAAAGTTTTTGTTTTTAATTTGGAAGAAAGTTCTTGGTATGGATACTAAGTGAACTATCCACCATGTGCAGCATTTTGTTAAGTATAGGTTTGAAGCATAGCACTGTAATGTACGTTTTAGTCTTAAAGACCTATCTATGTCCTATAGCCTTAAGACCATGAACGGACATAACAAATAAAACACAAAAAACAGTTAGTTTTTATATTTATTATTATGTATTAAAAAAATCAAAAGAGAAATTTGCATTTTTCACGTTTCATGTCTGGCCAAACATATCAAAAAATTTATTTTTATCGATATTTTCCCCAAAAAAACTTTATTTATGCACTGTATCGAAAATTATTTTTAGTCAACATTAAACTCCTTTTCTGAGATGAAGTGAGTTACAAAAATGGATTTAATAATTTAAATCCAAAAGGTTTTAAATGTAAACAAAGGTATAAAAATTAAAACAAAATATTTGTATAAATGAATAGTAATAGTACAAGTATTAGTGTGTAGTTAAGGGTTAAATACACAATTAAATATTAAAATAAAGCATTAATTATGATAGTTATGATAAATTTAATGACTTGTTATAAACCTTGGTCCAACCAAGCTGTACAGTCATGTTCCTTGGACAACTTGGAAAACTCTTTTTATAATGTTACTACAGTTAGCTTACAGTTAGCTTAGGCTTACAAGTGTTTAAAAGCGTTTATCGTTTAAATAATGTTTACAGTACAGTCTTTAGAAACTGTTAAGGGTTCAAATGTGCAAGTACATGGTGATCAAGTTGATCGTGGCTCAAATTCAAATCATTAAATGAGCAAAAATTTGGAAAATTCGGGAGGCCTCTCGAAACCGACTGAAAAGCAATGCGACGATGAATTTTAATTTCGTGGATTTAATTTTCCACGATATTTGTTTGTTTGTTGTTTTTAGACACAGGTACAGGAGAGCCATAGGTTACGGTAACTACGGGAGCGAAGTTCCGCGCATTAGACTTTCCTTATTATATCAATAATAGACTATCAATTTTTGAAAGATATATCATTAAATAGCATTTTCTTCATAACAAACGTAATAATTGTGCCATGTATACTTTGTACACGGTGTAGCTACTTGACCATAATATAGCCCACAATAATATGAACACAGTAGAACAGATACAGAATGATATGAGATGGTATATATTATGGTATGTTATGGTA
The DNA here is from genome assembly GCF_905475395.1 of Chrysoperla carnea. Taxonomy (NCBI): domain Eukaryota; kingdom Metazoa; phylum Arthropoda; class Insecta; order Neuroptera; family Chrysopidae; genus Chrysoperla; species Chrysoperla carnea. The sequence goes on along the minus strand of NC_058338.1, from coordinate 410,093 downwards.
TGTACTAGAGGTATATCTGATAACTCTCACTTACACTGGTAGTATGGTGGAACGTTACTCATAATGGTTTGTATAAATCGTTGCTTGATGATAGAATAGAATTACATAGAATGGGTTTAAATAGCGAAACATTTTGAGATAGCTTTAACCACTCAACTCAACTCAACTCAACACAGCACAACAATGTGTACATATTTTAAACATTGTTGTACCAGTCTACAGTTTACAGTTTACAGTTTACATTATATTATTGTTATTATAAATAGTTCTTGTATAATATTTAACATGAGCGGACAATCAACTGAACATTAAGCTTGCAACTTAACTTTAGAACTTATTCTGTTCAAGCATAATTTTAAAATTTAGCGCTCGCGTTATGAGCAGTTTGCCTACGCTCGATTTAAAACACTCTTCAGATTTTATCGACCAGTTTTTTAAATTGTTTGAGACTAAAGGAGTCAGCAAAAAATAACTTCAGAAATTTGTGGACCATTTTGTGTACTTTCGTTATTTCAATGAAAGTCGTACTTAGTAAATTAAAAAAACTTGTAATAAAAGTATGGTGAAATCAGTTAAAATTGAATTATGACGCTTGTAAAAGTTTTAATACTTGAAGGGAAACAAAGTATGAGTAAAATATTCCTCTGATAATTTTTCTTAAAACAACTTTTGAGAAATTTCCAGGCGGCTTCTGAATGTAGATCCCCAAATGCCGCACTAATGTGACAATGACACCAAATATTGGTATAAACACACACACACACACACAAACGCACACACACATACATACATGGGTAGGTAAACTGATATTATTATATAAAGTATCGCGAACAAACCATTGAATAACTCTCAGAAGGGGTTGGATGAAGTGTGGAGGCGCTGGGTACGTAACGATGATGTTTATAGTGTAGGTATATACATATAGAATGTGTAATTTAAATTGAAACCTTATCTGAGAGTATATGACCTTTGACATGTATAGTCGCTACTGCTGACCGCAACTTTCATAGGGTCAGGAACTACCTACACCTAGTGATACTAGTGCCTATACAACACTAATGTTTTATACGTAACATACCAACATACCACTGGTGCGAGTTATCCATAGCACCATAGTCTTTAACTATTGTAATAATGGCTGGCTGGCTGACTGGGAGCTGCTATAACTATGTTTGGCCTATAAACAATGCACATACCATACACTGATATCAGTTGATGATACTAAAACTCATACCACCCTTCTAACTCCCACCCCCTTTGCTAGTCATATGAAATTTATCATATATAAAGTATGCACCCATGCCATTTAATAACCTTATCTGTAGCACCCTCTCAGTAACCCTTACTAAAGTTCACAGTCAAATGTGTAGAAAATATCGTTAGAGAGTCAGTCAGTCTATCTGTCTCTTCTATAACATTGTTTTTTCTTTCTAATATTTCGATATGGTGTCTGATATCGACTTAGAAAAATATTCGACAACCAATTTTAGCGAACGAGGAAAAATATTGGAATTTTGGAATTTTTAACTTTAAAAAGAAATAAATTTAAAAAAACCATCGATTTTCTAAAAAGTTTTTGCTGGCTCTTAGGAAAAAATGTCTTGAGATATTTTTTATATTTATCTATAATTTTTGTCTGAACTAATTTTAAAATAAAACTTACCGTTTCGCTAAACCCATTTTTTGTAACCTTTGACCCCGCGTAAAATTTTTTCCACATCTAGGATCGATGATGACTTTTTAGATTTCATTTAAGAAGGTGTTTTGATCAATTCAATACCTCCGAATATTTAACGGTTAATAAGCTTGATCAGTTTTATTTAATTGGATTGTACCTTATAAAATATTGAATCAATTGATTACCAGTCAATAAAGTCAGATCTAAAGATATGGTAGAATCAATATGAAATATTACTCTTTTTTTTTTTATTAAAATATGATTGACCTTTTATTAATTGATTTTCAAATAAATAAATGTCATCAATTGATTTTAATAAATATTTAAATCTCTACGTTGTTTTAATTAATAATAATTTATTATTTTATATAAAAGAGTCTTCAAAATCACCGCATTGCACATGTACCTACACAAAATGAAATTCTATAAGCAGTGGCAAAACACCTTGATAGTTGATCAAACTTTCTGTACAAATAATGTATAAGTACAATGAATTCAAATAAAATTAAAGAATTAATTTATTTGAAAGTAATAAGTTTGTTGATAATAAATATTTAGACGCATACATATTATTATTAATTTGTATCCATAGTAATAATATTAGATTACATTACATGTAGTTTTGTATCTGTTGTTATAAATAAAACGGAAATACTAAACAATTTAACATTTAAATAAATATGAATTTAACTTGATTTAATGACAAATGACTTTTTAAAAACTAATTCACACGATCTCGATTAATAAACTCTTTAAAAAGGCTTTAAGAAGGCTTTCCTTCCAATATATTTTATCAGATTTAAGCTTAAAAGGGTCAATTTCGGGACGAGGTTGCCATTGTTTTAATTTTTTTTCAGTGTACAAATTTATTAATAAATTGAATAATAAATACCTAAAAATTACAAATTGATAGTAATTAAAATTAGCAAAATTTTTATGATTTGTATTTTTTTTTGTGGAATAAATACGTCAATTATTACCAAAAAATAAAAATTGTTGGTAATTTGATGATAATGAAATAAAAAAAATGATATTAAGGTCATAAATTTAATTATTAATTATAGAAAATTCAATTAAACTTTATATTTAAGTAAAAAAAAAATTGTATTCTTATAAATACAATACAATGAAATATTTATGTGCTTACAAAGTGTTTCAAAAGTTATGTAGGTACCTTCGTGAAGGTTATGGAGCTATTGCTTTTGTACTGATGATGGAATTTTGAAAATTTTTTTCAAATAATCATCGAAACTACCTAATAGGTGTCAAAAATGACCATCGTTAAAATATATATGTATCTATAATTAGTTTTGTAAAACTAAAAATGCAATAATATTCGATTTTAAGAAAAATGTCTAATTTTTTCAATCTCTGAGGGAATTCGCTTAGCTAACGCAGTTCTTGCGCTACGAAATTTTTATGTTTTAAATCGAGCGTGACCAAAATGTCATAAGATTGCTATAGAAGTATTTTTCGTATATTTTAGAATGAAATCAGATAACTTTTTAAATACTTTGTATATTGTAAACATACAATTGTATTGTATATTGTAAATTTTTGAAGAAGACAGTCAGACAACAGCTATATGTATAGCTTGTAATATCGCTTAACTATAGCTTGGTTTAGCTTAGCAGCGCACAATACTTACTTATTGTTAGTTATAGGTATACAAATACCGCAACCATCAAAGAAAGGTCACTTAAAATTACTGTTTTTGTTGTCATTTTAATATTATTTTATTTTATTTCATTTGTAAAATGTAATTTTTTATGTGGTTTTATACAAATTCATTTTTGAAGGCTATAAATGCCATTACATTAACAATTACAAAATTACAAATTACAAATTACAAATCATTATTATTATTATTAAACTTTGGTTGGAACAGCGAAAAAAAAATAGTATTTGATATAGAAGTAACACTTTTTTTGAAGTTAATTTAATTTGAAGTTAAAAGATTCCTGGTGTAGACAGACGTGGAATAAGTTTCGTATGCATTTACAGGTACCATCGAACAAGGATTTTATTTCGACGTATTTTGATCCGCTGAATCCAATATATCATTTTATTTAACATGAAAAAACAAATATTTTTTTTTTAGTGGTCTTGATACGACCAATAGTTATATAGATGACGTGACCTTGACATTATATGTCATAAATATTTACATAGATGATTTTTAAGTTAGAAAATCTCCTAGAAAAACTAAAATCAAATAAATGCATTTTTTAAAAGTAATGATTTTAAATAAATATTTTAACTTTCAATATTTAACTAAGAATGTAATAATAAATAAATATATTCTCGCAAATATTTAACGTGAAATACCCACAGAGCTATTACGAAAGATAATACCACTAAAAATTGAGAGATATTTTGTTCAAAAAGATATTACATCATTTAAGTAGAAGAGACGAGTGCTTTAAGACCATTTATAAGATAAGATTTACTACCTCGGCCTGTACGAAATCCGATCTCATAGTTACCGTTACCCGTGGCTACCGTTACCTGTGCTTATGCCTAAAATAAAAAATCAACAAATTTCGTAGAAATTTCGGGTTGGGTTGGGTTGGGATGTGTTTTAAACAATAATAATTATTCATTTTCCAATTAGTATGTAAATAATTAAAGAAATTTGTGTTAGATGATTAGCTGCAAGCGTTAACTGGTTTCAATTTCCAACTTAAACAAGTTGTTATTTTATTTGTAAAGATTGATTCTTCTTGAAAATTTATTGACACCTTTATTATGTCATCTATTATTAATGAATCAGTTGTAAAAAACATACACCCCATTTAAACATATTGGTTTCTCGTGAGTAAAAATTACAAGTATTTTGTACTTTCATGGAAGTTAATTTGTAAGAGACCATTTTATTGCAAATTTTATCTATTTTCAGTAAAATTTGCTGTGACAACTCGTGACAGAAAGGTCTGTCAAATCGATTTTTAATATATAAAATCAATAGAAATTTACCCTTATCACGGAATTACTTTTTATTCTACTGTCCAAATAACTCGGTGTTACAGCTCAAAACTTGATCAAAATATTTGTGTCAGGATAAACCATGACACACCTAATCCATATTGTACCTATCGTTAAATAGTATTGATTCATATTCGAGGTTTTGAAATCCGTGTCAGTGCAGTTTTACTGTGACAGGCTCTCCGTTTAAAACCTAATAGGTATTAAATAAATAATTAAATGTTAAATAATAATTAATAAACAATTAAATATACAATACAATACAATACAATGTTTATTTATTTATTTATTTATATTTTATATTAATGTTTATGATGACATTATACATAATAAATATTTATTATTTAATACCTAAGATTGTTAATTATTTAAATATTATTGATTAGATATTGATTAACTATCTACCATTATAAGATATGGATATAACAATATTACAAGCTACAGGTGTACTAATACTTTGTATGTATGCATGATGTAATTAATTATTAATTTATTTTTAAAATTATTTTTATCTTATTTTTAACTTTGTCAATTAATTTTGATCAATTTTGCTATCAACTTTATAAATCTGTATGAAAATTAAGAATTAAATTTCTGCGATATCTGCCTTGGTTTTAATAAATATTAAAAGTTGAATATTTATTGAAGATGAATTAAGTAAAATAAAAATGTTTATATATTTATTATTTTTATTATTTGTGTATAGTAATGATGTAAAAATTAAATTCTATTTATAAATATTTAATAATTATTGAATTATTAATTATTACGTATATTTATTTAATTAATATCTAACAGGATTCAATGATTTATTTTAAATCCGGCATCTATCTATTTATCTATATAAATATATAATCAAATACATTTTATTATAATTCATTTATTATACATATTATTTTTTATAACTACTCAAAACAATTATGCGAATTACACATTTTAAATGTGTAATTTATACAAAAGTTGTAGAGTTTGATGGTGGACCATCATGTTCTGATATCAGATTGAACTTAGTTCATCGAGTTTCTTTATTAGTTAATTTAGATTCTAAACGGTAAGAGATAGAATAACCCTTTAAATTAGAAAGTTGATCCTTAAAAAAAAAAACAAAATTTTTCATCTAAACCATTTTCCGAAAAACCCTCAACTTTCACCAGGTAATGCAACTTAAAAATAAAATGGTCAATTATAAATTTTCTTATTAAATTATGGTTCTTCATAATCCTGACCAAGTTTTGTTTCCCCAATAGTCGTGTATTTGCTATATAAATATTATAGTATCTACATAGCCAGCTCCTTATAAACAGACCATTGGACCATTGGACCATATATATATAGTTGATGTGTTAAGTGATGCACTAATAATAACAATTGTACACATATAACATTGTACACTTGTCAATGGTTATAATGACGTAATATATGCACATATCACACATATATGACGTAACATAACATAACATAACACATTCATTAGTGGATAATAGTGGACTCAAGTGGACTGGACACAGCTACAGTATACAAACATGTGGAACTACAACCATTTAATTAAATATATTAAGTGTGTTTAGTTTAGTTTGGTTTGGTTGTGTTATAAGCTAATTTATTGGTGTTGATGCTAACTAGCTGCTAACGAATGAAATGCTAATAAGCTCTACACATATAGCTAGTGTATGTATATGTTAACATGAGTATTTTCATGGTTAGTTAACTTTTAAAGGTTTTAAACAAATATCTAAAATGTATAAAATGGTCTATATTTATTTATTTATTTTAATTTTAAAATGAGCTATCATGCAGTCAGTATACACTACTAGCTAGGTACGTACATGTTATTTAAACTGGAGGGGGATTCAGGAGTTCACTAGTACATTGATACACGGATTTATTGGAAAATATGTCCTTAAAGTAACGCAAAACATAGTTTACACGTCATTTGTTTAATTCAAATGTCGAATGAATAAAAAAAGTTGAGAATTTAAGAAAAGGCAGTAATTGAGAAAAATATTTTTACTGTTAAGGATGTATGAGCATGGTAGTGGGGGCACAAATTTAAAAATAGATATTTTCAATTTGGATGATAAATTTATATTATTACTTGACGATATAAGACGAAAAGCAAGAATAAAATTTAATTATTTAGCTTTCGATATTTCGAAAACCAAGACACATATCGAAAAATTTTATTCTTATTTTTCGTCTACATTCATGAAGTTATAACAAAATTCATCATCAAAGTTGAAAATAAGATAAAAATAATTTCAACCCTTAATCTACCCTGCTCTTACTTCCTTTATATGGACGGTGACACTTAGTTTTTTTCTTTTCTAATTCATTGCTAATATGTTTACTTTCTATTAAAAAGTTTTTTTTAAATTTGTTTTCATTCATTCCAAATGAAAATTATCAAAAACTTCCAAAATATGTCGTTTTTTGAGATTCCTCCATAAGAGCCAATGTATTTTATATCGATTTTTAATGACTTTTTTCTTAAAAATTTGCACGGATACCTAAGCTGAAATTTTAACCACATATTCTTTGAGTAAAAGACTACCTACAAACAAATGTTAAGCCTTTAAATCAAACATTGTTGTCATGCTCATACATCCTTAAAGATCATCTGCAAACTACAATAATTATTATTAATATTTGGTAGAACAGCCGTCATGTCATCATATCATGGCATCCAGAACGAATTGAAAACGATTTTAATATAATAATAAAATTTTGTATGAAAATAATAATATTTGCACTGCACCTGGTTTAAATGGCGTTATTTAAAAAACTATTTAAAAAGTATATATAAATAATATGATTTACACATAAATTTCTTTTTTTTATATAAATTCGTGTCAAATGGTTTTAAACAACTCAATAATATCATTTAGAATAGAAGCACCCTCTAATTCATATAGAAGCATTGCTGCTTTTTAGAAGTATGTGAAGCGTAGCTAAATATTATTATTATCAAAGTCTTTTTTACGTTGTACGTAGAATACGTTCAATGTTGTACGCTTTTAATATAAACACAAAAATAAAATGCATATCTTTATTCTTCACTCCCACCATCATTCTATGATACCACACAACACATTTCATTTATTTTAAGGGTGGAATTCTAACACAAAACCAATTCTTCAACTTCCATTAACAAATATTTTTACAAGTGAAAATTGCAAAATTTAAAAAACCCCAAAAGATTTTTCGTGTACGGAATTCTAAGCTCGCACTTAAAACGTATTTAAGACCACTCTCCATTAAATACATTTTGCCTTAGAGCCTTCTGAAAACTGAATGGATTTTGAGGAACAAATTGATATAGACTCGTTTCTATTATTTATACATATTCGAAAAAATTAGTCCATTTCAAAAATTCAATTGCTTATAACTCGATAAAGATACAAAGGGTCGAATCTTGACTCAAAATACGCATTTTTTAACTATCTTCCCAATGGTTTTCCCAAAAGCTCAAACAAAAACGTCAAAAAAGATCGTTCTAGGTCAAATTTTTGTGTAAATTGGTCACAAAGTGTGTACCTCAAAGAAGGTAATCTCGTTTTTCGCCTGAATTATAATGGAAGTAATGTAAATAATAAATAGATGTGATGTATTAGAGTACAACACTAGAACACATAATTTGATCGTTTTAAAATAAATATATGATAAAATAAAAATAAATGCCTCATGTTCTTCACTTCAATCTGTGCTTCTCAGTCAACTCATAGCTCACAGCTCACAGCTCACTCAGAGCTTCGTTGATGTGATTTCCTCTTTTTTCACAACACGCAAAATGTACATTCGTTGACTTTTTCATCCTATATAATATAAGTAATAAAATTATACCAATATTGGTGTTGACAATTTAGACAATACTCCTCTATTCTGCATCCAGTAAGTTGTAAGTAACAGCTGTTTGTTATGGTTCTTTAAAATTTTTACCATAATCACTTTATTTTGCTTTACCGTGACATAACAGTCTTATGACGTCATCTGCCATTCTTTATTTCTTTTAGCATATCATTTAATGTCTTTATTACCGACGGTGACAATTATTTTTAAAAAGTTTGAAATGGAAAAATGAGTAATATCGTGGCAATCATAAAATTGAAGAAAACATTCATCTGAAAAGAAAGTGATCACCGTTTTCTAATATTTAAAAAAAGGTCCATTGTCTAACGCATCAAAATTGCTTCTGAATGTAAAATTTTCGAATTAAAAATCTATCAAATTCTACACCTGGCTAAATATGCTGCTAAAAAACAAAATAAACAAGAGAAAGACGTCGGAGTTGGAATTAATTGCATTAACTTAAATTGATAATTAAATGACCTATTTTAAAATTATTTAAGAGTAATTGTTACGGGTCACTAAAATTAAATCGTTATGGTTTAGTGATTTAACTTGACTTGAACTTTGCACACTAAATCCAACCCAGTCTAGCTTGCACCCCTATAACTTGACATTTTATATAAATTTGTTGCATTTTAATGTCATTCAATCAATAAAATGTGTTTCAAAATTAATTCGTCAAAAAAAATGATACAATTTTTAAACTTATTTTTTATTGACATAAATTCCTACACTATGACACCGACTAGACTAGTTCATGTTAATTTGTTTTGGAATAGTTTTTTAGAAGTCGATTTTAACTTAAAAATGAATCATCGAAATTGGTTGGCGTGGTATTAAGTTATTCGTCAATTTGTCGGGCAAATACTTAATGCAAATTTAAGATTTATATGGTTTTCCCACTGTCACAAGTAGACCTAATTGAAATGGGACCACACGGGAAGCATCAGCTTTCAAATAAAAATAGAGACAGTAAAATCGATTCACCCAGTCGAAAGTTCTGAGGTAACAAACATAAAAATAAAAATACAGTCGAATTGAGAACTTTCTCCTTATTTTGAAGTCGGTTAAAAATGAACGCACTTTTTGAGACACACGAAAATTTTTGAGACACAAATTCTTCTAAATTGCTTATACATACTTTAGCTCTAATGAAATATAAATATTACATAATGGTCTGTGTGTTGATATTTAACCTTTTTTTATACCTAATATCTAAAAAACCTTATACCTTATAGTTATGTATGACAATAACTTTAATCTAGAATGAACTTTTCCACTTTCAACCTAAAAAGGTCATCGTTGTGGGTTAGCATTATTACTATTATTATTTTAGTAATATTATCTATACCTATACATATAGATATGTATTTAGGGATGAGTTCACTACTATAGCAACCCTTTTTTTTATATATATATATGTGTGTGTAATAACATTAACGTGGAAGTGGAGATGGAAGTGGAGGTGACCTTTAACGATATGTGTTATGTTTAAAGATATATCTATTCGTTCAATCTAAATGATATTTTAATATCGATTTATTTGAACAAAAACAAACAAACAAAAAAACCATATTTTTATAACAAAATATGGTTTGAAGAATAATATATGTATCAACTAATTGACTGAATTGTTTAAATATCTTGTGTATACTAAAATAGATCAAATCTGTTGACAAGTGCATTCATGTTAGAAATACCTTAAATGATTATTAATTAAAAAGGTGTTTGTTATTTGATAATTATGTCCAACACACGACAAAACAATAATACGAATCATTTACTTAACTTAACTCTTTACTTAACTTAAGTAATGTAGAATCAAACATAGAGAGAGATAAATATATATAAAATGTAAAGAATAACAAGAATAGAGTTAAATGTAATTTATAAACCACTTAAAAAGTAAGTTAAGTGTTGTACATGTTGTAACTTAAGTTAAGCTTTATACGAAGTCTCCAATCCAACAACCAGATTCCACAGTGTATAATGATCTTTATTTAGTATATGTTTATAAGTCTGTAAGTAGAATGGATTCAATTGTACGTATCAAAAACCACCACACAATCAATTGAATTAAAATCATATAATGATTAAGTGTGTACGAAACAATTCAAGAAATGGTTCTGTATAACAAGGATCAGTTTTCAAAATACAAAAAATTTTATAATTGGAATTGTTTCATGATAATTTTAAAGTTACAGATAGTTTTAAAAGAACTTTTCAAAAAAGAAACGAAAAAGCCCTACAAAAAAAATTGGTCGTAAAAGATCATGTAACGTCATAATGGTAATTAATAATTGTATATAATGTATACTATTCAATTAACATTATTACGTCACAACGAAGTTTTACGAACTTTTTTTTTGTAGGGCGTTTTCGTTTTTCTTTTGAAAAGTTTTTTAAAACTGTCTGTAGCTTTAAAATTATCATGAAAAATACAAAATAAAAACAGTTTTGGGATAAATCCCAATTATATTCTCTGATAATTATTGTCGATTTAGGTATCATTTAGGTATCATTAGTATCAACAAAATTTTGTGTAATGTTTGTCAGTTAGGTAGCGCATGCTAATCATACATTAAAAACTTTTGTAGTTTAATATTTATTGAATCCAGTTGATCAAATAATTATTTTATTTAAATGTAAAGTATATTTGATTTGGATTCATATAAATGGTCCACTTTACAATGGTTTTGGATTGTATTTGTGTGAGGTCTACTTAATAAATCCATATATTCACTAATGGGCTTTAAAACTCTACACGAAGGACTGACTGGCTGCAAGGTGTTTGTTTGGTGTTTATCATGTGCCAAAAACATTTTATTAAATTATTAAAAATCATTTTATATTCAAAGTTGTTGGCAAACAAATATTCGCGATATTAAGTTTCTTTTCGAAAAGGTAATTCTTCCCACAATTTATCAATAAGATCTTTCCATACTTTTAATTAAATTCCTTTTTTCTTTTTCTTTAACTTTTTAAATATTCCAAATCTTCCCCAAAATAAAACATTAAATACAAACCTACCCCCCATCCCAACTTTATTTTTTTCCTCTATAAACACATAATTGAAAACATGTGTTTTACTATGGTCAGATTATTAACAAAAAAAAAAAAGTGTGGATTTTATTATGGCAAAGCAAAACCATCCACCTCGTTGTGACAAAAATAAGGGAATAAGCAAATAAAATAAACACCCACCTCTAAACTCACCCACTCAATATACATTTGATTTTGTTTATTAATACGAATAAATGTAATCCCCTATCAATATGAGTACCGTACGTACGAAGGGAGGGTGAGGGGTGGTGAACGAGAGAGAGGAGGGTTGTTTGGATGTATGTGCTATGATTAATCAAAATATGTTGTGTATGACACGGGAAACAGTCTGTGTATACAAACAAATATTCGGTGACTATTCAAATGAACAATGTCATCTCATATTTTTTAATTTACTGAAAACACAAACGCCAAGATTTTACAAATCACAGCGCTCTAAAAACTAAATATGCAAAAGTGTTCCAAAAACTAAATATTCATATGCAACATCTTTAACGGCGGTCTAGAACTACTGTTGCCATGGCGACACGTGACGGCACTAAAATATACTAAAATATATGAATCTGCCTTTGCTATAATGTCAATGTTACTAAGGTTTTGTTTAACTTCATATGGTTTATAATATTTACAAAAAGAATTATAATTATTCTTCTCACAAACAGTATGTTAGCAATGTTCTTTATAAATCGATAATAAGAAATTACATTTAATCGTTGTAAGAAAAATTATTAGTCAGTCAGTCGGTGCTTTTTATACAAGAAAAGACAGGCTTGATGTTTTTTTCAAAGCTATCAACAACCATGATTCACGCTTTTGTTAAGCGAAAATTTTTAGTTTAAAGACCTTTAAAAATATATCCTCAAATTTGCAGCCTTTCTGAAATGTTTCACTTTTGATTTCTTATAAACCAAAAATCAGTGAATTCCTCGGTAGAAGAAAATATCTTCATAACTCCATTGGCTACTTGTGGGAATTGAATGTACCCAAGAAGCCCTGGGTACATTGGCCCTGAAACTGATTATAAATAGTACAAATTTGATGAGAAAAAATTAACCTAATTTTAGTACTTGAATAAAAATAAATTCATAAACGTGCTTTTAGCTAAATATAAAAATATTATGAAGAAGGTGCTTGAATGAATGCCACCAGCAAGCAGCACCAAAGTAGAAGGTTGTAAAGAAGTGGATGGCCTGACATGACGATGTTCTTTTGTTAATATCATCAGTGCTACAACCCTTGAAGATTATCAGATAATAAAGATTATCATTACGAACATCGTGGGGATGTCAAAGTGCAAAGATCGCAGAAAAAAAAGACAATCAATATAGAAATAATAATAATGAGCAGATCTTACACCATTCAGCAGGATATTATGTTACTTATTAGTACGGCACATGCTATCAATAACTGTACTGATTTGATACATTTCGATTAAACTCTCATACCAGTGTTATTTTTGTGATATTTAGGATTTGAAATTTAATTTTTAACATTAAGAAGAAAAAAGACTGTGATGATGGGACTCCCGTCAGGAACGAAGTTTCCTTTTTCTTCAACTCAAACGAATTCATGTTTAGGATAGTAAATTAAAAAATACTATTTAATTTATAGGTGTTTTCTACATGGTACTTCAATTTGATTGGTCTATAATTTTATAGTCAACCCAATAGAATTTACTCACATACACACAAACAGCATACCTCACACTCTTACGTGACGATTTCTATCAGTTCAGTTCCGCAAGCCGCGTTAAGGAACTTTTTTCCAGTAACTTTGTATGCATTCTAATGAATTCTTAAAATCTATTTGTATTTACACATAAACGTTTCGAATTCGACCTTGTTTCTGTGAGAACTATTATTGTATCAAGTTGGTACAATTTTTTAATTGCATGTATTGGACTATTTAGTGCAGTACAAACCTTAATTGATATGACCTATTAACTAACAACTATAGCATCATCCCTTGCACATCGTATATTCATTATCCATGTTGGATAAGTGGTCTATTGTTTTTATTTAATGTGTTCTGTGGTGTCACGTATAGGCCTTCTAGAACCTTCTATTCTATGAAACAAATATGTTGGTTACAAATATGTAAAATATACGCCGATTTTACTGCATTTAAGAAATTTGTTTTCTATATTTGAAAGTTTTTGTACAAATTTTATCAGTTTTTAGCGCCTTTTTGATTTCTATTATTTACGGATGTAGGTAATAAATCTTTGGTCAACAGTTAATATTATTATTTTGTAAACATAAGTGGGAGTGTGTTTAGTTTGATTAACTAGATTTAGGTAATTTTTTGATTTCCAGTCGATTGAATAACAAATAAATAACTTTTTGTTTGCTACTAAATAATAATGAACTAATTTGAACAGATGTTTATGGACATTAGTGGACAATCAAAATCTATAAATAAATAAATAGGTACCAGGATATGTCCTAGAGGCACCCCCGTGTTCTTTATACAACAAACAAATTGTCACTTCTTTGTCAAATTTAACATGCATTCTTATGTATTTACTTCCATTAATACATCAAAATATTCATACAAAGTAAAAAAAAATTATGTAACCAGAAATTTTACCTAGAACCAAGAACTTTTGCTTGAAACAAGAATTTGAACATTGCTCTAATGTAGAAATCTCAAAAAAATGGCATTTTTTGAAAACTTTTGATAATTTTCACTTAAAATTTAAGAAAACAAATTTTAAAAAACACTTTTAGGAAAAGTAAAGTGGGGAGCCCGTGACAGTAAAACTTCACTTACACTTATTTCGAAATTTCGCATATGAATCAATACTATTTATCGAAGTACAATATGGACTGGGTTTGCCTTGTAAGTACAGTTTTACTATCATAGACTTCTGGGCTATCAGTATTTTATTTTTTGTATAGTATTTCGATAATAAAATGATCCTATTCAGCATATTCTTTAGTTATAGTAATGGAAGTAACGTTAACAGATATTATATGAATATCTTTTATATGAAGTCTTGATCTTTGTTGTACAAACAAACGGATCTAATAGATCTAATAGATCTTAAAGATATTTAAAGTAACCGATTTAAATTTATTGTTTGCATATAACACAAATAAAAAAATAAATAGATTTGAAAATCAATACAAACAAATACATAAACACCTTTATTGTTATTTTAAGGGCGTTACTTGAAAAACAGAACATAACAGAATCTTTGGTTTGGTAATGCTTTAAAACCTTGGATTCATGTCAAAATTGAATGCATGATTTGTAAGCATATTTTAAAAATAAATTTATGGGCATTACTTACGTTACGTTGTTACTATTTAATGTTAAATTTTATATAATCATATTGTACAACTTTTGTATGATATTCTTTTTAAACAGTTTATTTATAATCTATAATCATATATTGTCAATACAATATAAAATATAAATCTGTATAAAAGTATAACTTCCTTGTGGACATCAATTGATAGATTCAAATCGTGATTTTAAATATGAAAAATAAATAACTACTAACTCGATCCGTGCAGAATTATACACCGTGTACACGCGGCTAAAAACAACAAATTTCGTAGTAAAAGTATACGTTTATTTGGCAAAAATTTTTTAATAAATTTAAAAGAAATTCTCATCTTTCATCATCATTTGTACGGTCTATTTGCATATTCACAACCGAAATGTACAGAATAAAATATTCCGGTATAGTACTGTGTACCGTAAACCGTATTCATATAATAAAGTGAGTGTAATGTAAGAATGTTTTTAAAAACCGGTCCTAAACTCAAGAGTGTAGTTGGTTATAGTATTATTATAATCTTTTTATATTGTTGTTACTATCATTTTTATTTTTATAACTTTTATATAAGTCTGTAGAAGGTATGTGTAAGTATACATTGGGTCTGGGACTGGGGTCAAGTCTAGTATTTGACAGGAACCACGAATGGCACGCGAGGAAATACATAAAGATTCGCCAATCCACGACTAAAGCCTTTCAAGAATCTGGTAAAATTTTTAATTGCATAACAAATAAGATGATAAATGTTCATTGTCCGACGGGACGAACGCCTTACAAATTACAATCTGCAAGTATGGTAACCGACGGGCGATAATCAAAAGATTGTTCCCAATGAATAATCATTAATTTTTAGTTTGTGCAGAATTAGAAAATTTTCATGTTTTAAAAGGTTGTTAAATATGACCTTTTAAAATTTCCCAATCGTCTTGAAATCAAAATCAAATATACCACCCCTCTGACCCTAGACCTGTGTACGTTAAATATCTTGAACATAACAATTCACACACACACTGTCTACAATTCATATAAAGCTGAGGATCGTTTTGGATCTATCTAGGTAAGAAAGATCCAACTCTTAATTATCATTAGATACCAAATATATTAGTTATGGCTGTCAAGTAATTAATCAAAGATTGTTTTGTATTTTCAAACAAAAATTTATTATTTTTAATTAAAAATGATCCATAACATTTAGGATGAAAGTGACGGCTTTTAAAGTATATCGCTTATAGCGACTAATTTACTAAATCTACCTATATAGGTATAGTATTAATTCAATTAGTTCTTCTAATTAATATTCATACTATTTTTTAGCTAAATATAAATAATAAATCTTCATAAAATATAGATTTATAATATTTGAGCAAATAAATAAAAATGAATTATATAACACGAGTTGTTTTTACAAGTTTATTATTTTGATATAAAAATCATTAAAAATGATAAAAAATTATTTATTTTAAAATTATTTTAAGAAATACATTTATTTTGAAATTTATTAATTTTAATAAATAAAAATTAATTGTTTAAATACTCTGTCTTTACATATTAATTCAAATGTTAAAACTGTCTTGTTTATAAATCTTTAAAAATATTTAAATAATAGAAGTAACATGATGTTTTAAGCTATACATTTATCATTTAAATAAAAATGATAATTAGTATTTTTTATGATGACAAGACAACACCTGATCAGACAGACAGACAGACAGACAGACGGACTGTACAGTTAGTTGCCATGAGCAAAATAAATTTCTATAGAAAATTAAAATTAAATAGAATTAAACATTTAATGAACCTCATCAAGTGTAATGTTCTAAGTGTTCATGTTAATCACTTGATTAACACTTTAATTTATTTTAAATAAATACTACTTTTTAACTCTTTAATTTGAGTTGATAATCGACCCAAAGACCCTAAGGATCTCTGTATCTGAATTATTATTAGAAATTAAATAATAAATCAAATTAAATCTCATTATTAACAAATAATTTATTAAATAGTTTACAAAAATTTGGACTTCGACTCAAAGTTTTGGCGTTTCTTAAAAGATTGAGCCTATGAATTCAGAAAAATTGTTCTGTAATCTTTAGTTGCATAAGAAGAGATTTGCTTACGCGTTCTGCAAGTTAGTCAAATGTTTGAAGATTAACTTTTAAAATTCTCGTCCGTTCTAGTTAATTCTTTTGAACACTATTAGCCGAAATTTTTGAGTTTAACTTGCAAGCACTTTAAGTTTAGACCGCTTCGTTAGAATAGTGTTTTGTATATTTATTTTAAAGATGTTATCACAACAGAACGAACACATTCTTGTTTTTGTGTGTGCGGGTGTTTTATGGGCTTACAAAACAAAACAAAAACAATATAGACAATGAACAAGAACAAGTCAACAACGTAACAAACGCAACAACGCAACAACGTATAACGTAACTTAACTTATAACGTAAACGTAACGTTTTTTTAAACAACAACAATTTTATATTTTATTTTATTTTCTTTTGAAATATAAGAATAAAGAATCTTTTACAATAATGTTAAAAATGTGTGCTAAACGATTTATGTCCACAAATATATCCAAAAAAAAAAAAGAAACAAAAACATTTATGCGATTACAAAAATATCGTGATTTATGGATGAATTGTATTTTTACAAATACAAATACAAATAGCTGCTTCAACAGATCATTCTTTTTGGAGTTTACTCCTTAAGAATCGATTTTCAAATACGGGATACCTGGTATGAAAAAAAATGACGAGTAGGTCCAATCTAATGATCGAATGACTTCGTTACTTTTTTGTGCGAGACTTATCGTGCGTACCTTTTACTTTTTAGTAACTTGTGTTTAATACTTGATACTTGTGTACTGCCAACAAGGCCTCTATTGTTCGAAACTGGCAATAACCTGACGGACATAGCACACTGTACAAAAGTTAAGGTGACCACATTGCACCATGCTGGCCATTCAAATATTGCCCTGATTTTGACTAAAACTTGTGATCAAACTGAGGCACAATAGGGAAGGGAAGTTTCTAAATTTAGTAGGGCTGTTACCAAGTTTTAAATACGAATTCATCAATTAACAATTTTCCGAGGAATCAAGAATTTCTCAATTTTTCATCTCACCCAATTTTTCAACTTTTTTCATATGGCTCACAAATATTGCACCGAACCCCAGACCAATATGAATTTCCCTTCAATTTTGTCGTCTCTCCCGTGCATATAAATCGTTAATATTTCTTTATTCTGTCACTTACGGTAATATTTGTCTTTCCTGAAATCCTTCTTTTTGATCAAATTATAAATAGGTAATAAATATTAATATTTTTTAAGCCAAACCTTTAAATAGGTTAGGTTTCAACTAAATCGTGTACAATCACGACTTTAACCAATAATCCATATATGTACAGATCTACAGAGTGTTTCAAAATAAACGTAGTGCAATAACCTTAATAAAGGCGGTAATATGTAAAATTAAAGAGAGGATTAACCATTGTTTAAGCATGTAAACACTGAAAGCTCGACAGTCAATTATATCCTAAAAGCTAAAAGATTAAATATAAATTTAAATTAGAAACACAATTTTTCGGAAATCTTGTTTTTCTTTTAGGAAATACGACTTAAAATTATGTTATTTTTTCTAAACCATTCTGTATATTATTTATATATCGATATAGATTATATTATGATATTGTTTTAAAATAAAATATCATATTAAATTTATTTATTTTTCATTTTTAAGTTTAAAGTTCGATCTCATAAATTTTATAAAAATGTCAACAACATTTAATTTTCAAATAAAATTAATTTAGTTAGGTTTTTTTTTTTATTAAAACTAAAAAACTAAAATATTGTAGAGCCCGTAATCGTGAAAATATTTATATATTAAATAAGAATTATATTTTATTATCTTGATTCACGTTAAAGTTAAGTTTACTTAAAAGTAAAGTTAACTTTAATGACTTTAAAATTTAACTTTAAAACAATTTAAATATTTCATTAAATGTCACACATTTTATAAATTTATTTATTACTTTAAATAAACTCACAAACAATTAAATTATTAAAAAAATTTATTTCAAAAATATTTTCATATTTCTGAATATAATAAAATAAATAAATTTCTTCATAATTTGTCCCAAAAAGTGGGTTGAAACTCACTGCAGATTAAAGTTGAATTCAAGATGTTTTAAAACGTGTCTCTCTTTGAGTTCAATATTATCAATAACTGAAAAATTTTCCGATTTGAATAAAAAAAACACTTGCTATTATTAGTTTTAGCGAATTTTCGAAGGACATGGAGCTATTGCTTTTGTAGCTGTGCTTAAGCGACAGATAAACAAAAGCTCAAAATAAAAAATATTTTTGTATTTTTCGACCATTTTTAATTTTTTCATATTCGTTTATATTGCGTTAACTCATTAGAAAAACTTCACTTTCCACACTAGTTATATAAACTATTTAATTAATTTACTTTTTATAATAATCTATTTATAGTAAAATGTCTCATTATTTTTTAAAGTTTAAAAAAAATTGAATGCTTTCAAAGAATATGTATTTTTTTAATTAATAAAAGCTACAGATCAAAGCTTGGTACTTCAATATTTATTCATAAATTGGCATTCAACAAATATTTAAATAAATATTATGTTTATTTTAATGACTTCAAAAAATATACATAATTATATATACCATAGTACAAGATGTCACCTTCTTTTACAAATATTATTAAATCTACAGGTGATACAATCATATAAATTATATGATTCTGGATGGGGACATCCTATATGTGTATTATATTTGATGTACATATTCAGACATTTCATTTCATTTTATACCAATATGATTTTATTTTCATGTGTGACACTTGAATAGTATTGGGTGTCACTCATTCACTTACTCACCATGTATGAAACTTATGTCATCTTAAAAACTCATTTGTCAACTTAAAAGGAAGGACGACATTCTGTATTTGATGGCCATACACAAATTAAAAATTGTGGATTTTTCCACCATTAAAGTATCTGATATCATATAAATGATGTCGTATTTTAATTGAACACAAGTTTACATTACAATTAATTTGTGTTTGATGTATGAGTGAGTGACACCCTGTCTGATGATGGTATAATAAATTTGTCTCCAGCACAGATAGGTACAGATAGAGTTGATATTTGATGTAAAATCTCTTGAGAATTACATCAAATATTATTAGATCAGTGCTTTGCTTTTATAAGATACGATATATCATCTGATATCTATAGATATCTGATGTATATGTATATGTATGTAATTATAAAACATGTATAAAGATATCGAATGTGAGATATATAATATATATCTTTTAGATATCTAATAATATATATATCTCAATCAATTTATATATTTATTTATTTATATATGTATGTTATGTTCAAGTTTATTTAAATAGTTTAATGATATATAGATAGATGTTAACTAAATGTTTGTTAATTTATTTATTTTAATTTAATTTAATTCAACATTCAAATTTACACAAATTTACACACTTATTCATCTAAATAAATAAATATTACACATTTAAGTATTTACTCACAGCTACAGCTTGTAAAGAAAATCTATTTAACTGAATATTCTTTAAAACAGAAATACCAATAAAAACAATTGAAATTTACAAAATTTAAAAAACCTCCGAAAAGTTTTTCGTGTACAGAACCCTAAATTTGCACTTTCGAATCGCAGATTTGCAGATTTCGAATCGAATCTTCCGTCTAGGCGCTACGATACCACAGACAAACACACAAACATAGCGGTCAAACCCCTTTTTTTAAGTTCCAGGGTTAAAATGATGAAACATGTATTTTTTTCCCGTAAAGCGCACCGCAAGGACTACGTCAACCTCGTCATGTAAATTAGAATGCCAGAATCGCATAATCTTGTAAATTATTATGGCTGCACATGTCAGATTTAAGATGATTTCTATCAAAAGTATAATTTATAACAAACATTATTTATTTATTATATTTATTATTATTGGATGGCTAATTGAAAAATAAAAAGAAAAGATTATTATTATTAATATTTATTTATTACATGAATATATATATACCCTGTGTCAATCAAGGATTGGGTACCAACGCAAGAGCTTAATTTAATTATCGATATAAAATGGTTGGAAATTAAAATGAATAATAGCTTTTAACTTACAAAAATTGTTTTAACTGAAATAGAAATCTTTCATGAGAGCTTGGGAAATCCCTCTCCTAAAATTTTCTGAATTGATTTAGACTTAGTCTACCTTCATATAAAAAAAATCAAACTTTTTATATAAAATTTCCTTGGGGCTCGTACATCCTTAATATTTATATTTTAACTACTACTCGTATATATTTTAAATACGTATTTCAACTACAATCGTATCATTATCAACACGAATTAAGTTATAGTAATAAATCCTCAAAGAGGTAGGATTTCCTATCCGTCACTAATTTTGGTATCAATCAAAATGCGTAATGATAGCACAGTTTAGAGTTTAGAGTTTTCATCAATTTGATAGCACACGTACAGATTAACAATCCTGTATATACTAAATATAAATTTGAATATTTATTTATGCGTGATTTAATTACTATCTTGAATTTTAACGACCCTCCAGCGAGAGCAAGCTCTACAGTTCTATACAGTTCATAAAACTTAATAACTAAAATATGACATACAAATCTTTATGACTTCTACCCCCTTATCTCTCTCCATAATAATAATAATAATAATATTTCTTTATACGTATCTCTTCTAGCACACCAACCCCAAGGTCACATTCACCCCCCTCCCCCACAAGTACATGGTTGGTTGCTTGGTTTATGCATTTTACTGATATGTATGCAAATTACGAATGACTTTTAAAATATCGTAAGTTAGTTAATTGCTTTGGTAGCAGCTTCTTGTATTATGTAAGTTATGATGGTAGCGGAGCGTAGCTTGCTTGAGCTTTGTTATTACAGTTATTATAAAAGCTCAAGCTTCTTACTAAATTTGTATTTAATTACCCGGTAAATTTATTCTAATTTATTTATTAAAATTTATTAATTTATATTTTTTTTAAATTGAAATTTAATTTTACTTTACACTTTGATATATTAAGGCGTTATTTTTTTATCTGTGAAATTATTTTGCTTCAAAAAAATTTTTAACAATATTTGATAGTTTTCACGAAAATTATGGCTAAGTCTACCAAATTTGTGACGTTTTAGTAATGATTGGACTGAGATGGAATTAATTTTTGACTGTTAACATCTGGAACAGGATAATTTTTCTGCCACGATAACTGCCACACCAAATTTTCTTGAAAATAGATAAAATTTGCAATATGGTCTCTTAAAAATTAATTTCCATATAAGTGTAAATTTATAATGGGTGAAAGGAAAATAGTTCCGACCGGGTGACCCATAGCACCTCTCTTTCTGTTTTTGGATCTAAACCAACTCACTTTTAAATTTCTACGTTGTATGACATGTACAGATTTGTTTTTAACAGCCGAATTTAATCCAATTAAAACTTTACTTATAGCGGAAGCGCTGTCCACATTAACCATGTAAAAAATTAGTAGAAAAAGTAAATAATTATAATTGAAAAAGGGACAGACAATGTAGAGTTTTCTTAAAACTGTGTCATATTTGACACTTGATTGTTGTTACGCGTCACATGTGTGGAAAAATCAATGCACCTCATCCCAAAAAAACCACAAAAATATGTTAAGCGAGGGTTATGTAGTGAGTTGAGGGTTGTTGATGCACTATAACGATAAAAGCCACACGATCATAGTGAATGTGGTTTTTTGGTTTTGTAGTTCTAAGCGGAAAACATAACGCATACAGTTATAGAGTGGAGTGGAGAGAGTATGGAGCATCATCACTGCTGCTTGATAGAAAAGGGGGAACTTGAGCTATGTACATGTACAGATGAGATATTATTCTATTTTAAAAAAGAGGGTTAAGATCACTGGGTTAGAATATACAGAGTGGACATCTAACATCAAATTATATTTGTAAAGATTTGGTGACTAAAACTTTATGAATTTGACATTTGCATTTTGCACTTTGGATAATTATCGCTTACAAAATGTAAGGAAGTTTAATTACCCATTATACAATTCGGTAAAAACACAAAACTTTCATGCTTTTTTCCTTTTTTTTTTCAATCGTTTCAGAAAATTGTTACAAAATCGAAAAATTTTATTTCTATAATTTGGATAAAAACCAGTTTATTAAAATTTAATTTAAGAATTTCGGAGTTTTAGTTTTTGAGCTTTATTTTATAATAGTTAGTGATTGATGGTGCCACTCTATACATAGATAATATTATATTACAAATATGTAGTTATGTTTTGAATGAATGTCGTCTATTTTGCGTATTTAATATCATATCAGTCCATGTTGTTTGTACCATGGACCATGGTGTTGTATTGTAAAATGATTCAAGACCATATAAATGTTATATTGTGGTAGACCACCAAATATACCAATACTACCCTATTCACTCTTATGATTATTACAAGGGTGGTGGTAGGGTAAGTAAGGGTGCAATATGATTATATACATTTGTTATGTTGTTTGTATGAAAAGAAGATGACACTTTGTTGTTAAAAAAGAACTTTATTATTATTATTATTATTATTTGTAATAATTGAATCTGAATCTGTATGAAAAGAAAATTAAATAAATATAGAAAGATATCAAATGACAATACATCATATGGCAGTAACTATACCTAGTGAAGGGGTGGGGGTGGGAGCATGCTATCTATATGAATACATATATTTATTTACAAATGATGACGTTTTGGGTTAGACAAAAGTTTAGAGGGTTTAATTAGAGTCTTGTCTAGTGAGTTACTATTTACTACATGTATGTGGTTTAAAAAATCAATAAAATTTATTTAATTTAAGTACAAATGTTATATTTTTTAAATACCACGATACTCAAAATAAAATTAAAAAAATGTAATAAAAAGTTAAAAATAAACTGAAAAGAAAAAAATTATTCCAGCAGTTTACATAGCGACTTTAAGAGTCGCTTTAATTTAATAATCTCTTACAAATTAATTTCCACGAAATTGAAAAATACTTAAATTATAGAAAATATTTGTACCAGGTTACGGTAACTTCGGGACTGGACCTTTTTTATTTAGAATGAAGGACAATTTGGTACAAAAACAAAAATTGTCTTATTTTAAGATAATTGTATTTATTTTCACTTAGTCTGAATTGATTGGGACTAATTATCTACTTGACTAATTAACTAATGAGTCAGTGAGAGATTTTGAATGTAAATTAAAAATTATAATTGGTTTTTTTATGGACCAAGTTTTTTTGATTAATAAAATAAATTTTATTAAATTAAATTAATTTTATTCTACAATATAAAAATAAGTCGGGTTTTCCTTCCTGACGCTATAACTCCAGAACGCACGAACCGATTTCCACGGTTTTGCATTCGTTGGAAAGGTCTCGGGCTCCGTAAGAAATTTATAGCAAAGAAAATTCAGGAAAAATTTCAACAGAAAAGCGGAAGAGTCTTTTTTCACATACAGCGCCATATTAATGGTGGAAACGCAAATAAATAATGCATTATATTAGATGTTACTATGTACTAGGTATTTATTTGCGCTCCCACCATATTTATATAGAATTATGAAAAGGAAGGTATTTGAATAGGATTGAGGTATTATTTATGATTATTCAAGAGATAGTAGTAAAGTTTGAGTTCAGCGGGCGAGCTAAGCAGAATACGGGCTTACGGGTTGCCTTAGCGGATGGACTGAGCATAGTATAGCTATTTATGAATTTGATCTGCAGATTAGTTAAAATTAATAATCGCTTATCAATAGTTACAATTAAATGAATTGTAAGTGAAACTAGGTTCCACGAGTCATCTAGAGGTATCGATATCGAATTCAATATTCATAGTTAAGACAGAACAACGTCTGTCGAGTCAGCTAGTTATTTTATATATTTTTTGGCTTTGAAATCAATAATTTTTAAATTTATTTCATATTTTATGATTTACTACACCATTTAATGAGTCCACCGCACAGATAAGACTTCTGATTTGTAACTTTGAATGAATTACCAACAAAACCACATAAAACAAATCAGTCAGTTTGTTCAAATAACCACACTATGTTTTTTTGTAACCACAAAAATGCCACTTAAATACTTCTGTTATAAGTTTGTAAAGTTAATGATGTAATGGAAGTCTTAAGCTATGTTCACACTTAACCACTTTACTGAAGATTAAAGTGGTTCGGCTCTTTCATTTTAAAATTGTGCTTTTTAACACAAGTACCTTATAGAAAAACTCTGAATAATGTTAATTCTATACAAATTAATTGGTGAATGACTTTCAAAAAGTTTTCATCATCAAGAAAATTTATTACAGATTCTGTTTATGCAAAAAAATACATAACCATGCGGCGCTTTCCAAAAATAAAACTTTGGTTTTTGACAATTTTACGATATTTTTAGAGCATTTTAATACATTTACAAGTCATAAAAAAGACATGATTAACTTGGTTAGTGTGAACATGGCTTTACTTTAATGTTCGGTTCAAGACATTAAATCTATTTTATTTTTTTTTAAATTTATTATTTTAAGATTTTTGTATTATTTTTTCGGGGTTACAAATATTTTTATTTTATATTTTTGTACTAAATTACATTTTTGGAATTGTTTTTATCCATTCAAATACATCATTCTTTACTTCCATTATTCATTTAATATCACTTTGAAATCATATATATTAGAAAATTCAATTATACTAGCTCGAAGGAATAAGGAAGATAAAGGTAAAGCAGAAAAAAACTTGCTAGAGTAATATAATATATAAGACGGAATCTAAATTCCGTGATAACATTTTATCAGAAGGTAAAACAGACCTCATAACTTTTATAAAATATATTGTCTATTAAAAATAGAATTTATAACTTATCAAAGAGTGTAGGAGGGACACCCTATCCTGTTGTTAGAATATAAGAGATAGAGAAAATTCATTGTACAATTTATTTTGTACTAAATCACATGTGTGGGTGCTTGATGTGGGGGGTGTTCGTAAGGGATGAGTTGGGATGTGAGCTTGTTAAAGACAATGCAGCTTCAACAAGCATGAGGTGTTTTAAATCTTTGATAACAACGCACAGTACCTCCTACATTATGTACCATTCAATTTAACAGCGATCACATGAATAAACTCTATTCGATCGGGAATGTTCGATTATATTCGGCTTTTTTTTTATTAAAAAACTTTTCATATATGTATTCGTTCATTGATTCAAAAATTTACACGATGTGAAAATTTAAAGTTTATTTAGGTCATACCTTTTTGGAAAATTATTCGGATCCAGCGTAAAAGTTACAATTTCAAATTACCCAGATAATAGTTTTTTCGGATAAAAAGCTATGAGTACAATCTTAACATGGTTTTAAGTTTAAATCTTATAAAACATGAATTTGGTCAAAAATGGTTTAAACATAAAATAAACAGGATAAAATACTACTCAGATGATTTGTGTACAACTAAGGTAGTCAGTCGATGCTAGTGATTTATTTCAGGTCAGCCTCTTTTACATAACACTGACATTAGGCCCATACAGCCATTGAATACTACTTTCATGCTCTTAACTTTAACTTTGTTTAAATGCTAGTGGAAAAGCTTTTATTTGCCAACGTTTCGAGCTCAAATGGGTCTTTTTCAAGGCTCTAAAACACAATTTTTAATCGCAAGATTTTTCATCCGGTCTAAAATACCAATCAAATACTACAAATTTGACTGGGCGTGATAACCTTTTTTCACATTCATTATAAGGTTTTTTGACCAACTAACCGTAATTTAAAACAAACGCCTATAATGGAAGTAGGTTTTTTTTAAATTTAGCACAAACATAAAACTAATAATAAAAATAATATCTATCTAATGATGATGAAATAAAAATATTTTGATTCTTTCTTAAAGGGCGTTAATTTGTTGGATGAAATTTAAATTTAAAATATTTAAATGTTAATAAATTTAATAATAATTTATTGTGTTCAAATATTTATGAACACAAGTCAAGTCATAAATTTTATTTAAAAAATAAATAAAACTTACAACACAACAAACACCAGTCAAATACAAATATAGTCAATTAGTCAAATGGTGACTATATACTATATATAGTGAGTTAGTGACTAGAAGTAGCAGAAACCACTGAAAAAATAGTGATATATCTTTGTTAAACGTCTATTTTTTAACTTCCTGTTAGCAAATTATTGTTTTCATCACGAAAAAACGGTATCGAAAATTATATGAAATCATTTTGTTGTGACAATGTTCAGTTTTGTTGGAAAACTAAAAGGTTTTTATTGGATTCAGCTTGCCATGAATTTTGAGAATATTTTGAAAATAATTTCCAATCTGTCAATTTATTTATTTTTTTTCCAAAAATGAGTTGTGAGTTATCAGAAGAAGTTAAATATAATAGAAATAAAGTAAGCGCTACATTTTTAATACACGAAGATACACGATAGGAACATAGTTCCAACCGGGTGTCCCAAACCCGACCGACCATAAAGTGATTGATGTAAAGTGTCTAAATGTGATATTCACCACAATGTGTTCAGTTTTGTTATTCAATTATTCGTTATAATAAAAATTATTAGGATAAAAAACATTTAAGACAAGCACAACCACACAATACCAGAATGATTTACAAAAGATTTACAGCATTCTTACATCAACAGCATCTACCCTGCATTACCACCGTGGATAATGTAATATATTACTTACTTATCAACCACCAAAAACCTTCAACCAAAGCAAAAAGCAAAATCTAATAAAAAAAATAAACATATTCTTAATAAAATATAAAAACAGATATTTTACACATAAATCTATTTACTGCGAAATTACATTTGACGGCCAATCATTTAATTTATTTACCGGGTGTTTAAAAAGTAACACAACTCTTTTAGTTATTCTTCATCTATACAGCTTAAGTTATTCATTGTAAGATGTAGTAAAAACCGTGATGAAAGGTTTTAAAACTAACGAAAATTATATATATTGTACTATAAAATCGCTACATAGTTTTAGAAATGTTTGGGATTATTCTAAGGTTTGAGATATTTTCGTTTTTCTTGGATCGATTTGGCTGAAAATAGGAATAATCGAGAATTTAAAGCTAGGTAATCTTAAAAACAAATTGTAAAATCAGAAAAGCGAATTAGGAATCTGGGAAACAGCTCCAACGATTTTCATGAAAATTAATTTGCAGGCTGTTTTTGAGACGAAAAATCAATCTAGTTAGGTTTAATTTTTTTTCAGGAAAAACCAAAAAAATCTGGTTAGGTTGATGACTTTTTAAATACCTTGTTTTTATATAAACATATAAATTATGAATTCTAGGCAGTACAACATGAGCAGTAGATACCTACTTGTTCAATTCAGTTAAGAAGCACCAGAAAAAGGAAAAAATGGTAAAAAAATAAAACACTACTTAAATATTCACCCTCCAAAACTTTCATTTTCACTCTGGATGAGATGCGAAGTGATCAGATATATATTTATCTGTATCTGGGTAAGAGATATTTATTTTTGGTGTGTGTGATAAAACACCTACTTCTTGTGTGTTTTTTTTAAAAGACGTTTTATTGTGATTTATATCCATGGGTGGTGATACTGATGGGGTAGTGGACAGCCATGTCAAAAGGTCATCTTAACACCACGGAATCTAAATCAAAAGCACTTAGCAAAATAACTTATGTAACTTCACATCACTTGAAGACACATGACTACACTTCAATTCTTTTTTTTTATATTTGAAGTGAATGAATTATTTGTAAAAAAATAAATTTATTCACATTATATTTTTATTTTGAGCACCTTATAAATTATAGAAAATTTGTCATTTGTCGAGGGACTATGGACGAGCGGTTTTTCGGAACTTAATCGCCTAGACTTCTTCGAGCATGATATGTTTGGGGCAGATAAAATTTTTTAATTTTTAATGTCGAAATTTTCTCAGAAACTTGCACTCGTTAATAAAGTTACACGTATCTTTCGTGTAACGACGGCTGTGCTTCGGTTAAAATCGAATGGTTCTATATATCTGTGCACATTTCTTATTTTAAATTATTAAAATTTAAAATAATTTGATTAAATTACAAGAAATAAAAAAAGTAATTTAAATAAATAAATAAATAAATAAATGGTATAAAAGTGATAAATGAATATAAATTTAAAAGATATAAAATAAAAAATTAATAATAAAAAATTATTAGTTATTTTTGATTTGTGTTAAATTAAATAAATTTATTTTATTTTTAAAAGCTATTCATAAAAATTTTAAAAATTAAAATGCATTCAAATTCTGAAATAATAAATTCATTTGATTTTCATTCTTAAAACAGTGATACTCAAACAGTTTTAAGATTTTTAAAATAAGTAATAATAGTTACATTTCCTTGGGACGAAAACTCGGTAAAATTAAAATTGCACAATATGCGAATCTAAAAATGGTCCGTCTTGTGATCACGATAAACCAAAAACGAAAAGCGATATCAAGCTAAAATTTACATGCTCAGGAAGTAAAAATAAAGTTTTATTTCATATATCAGTAGCATAATTGAGTCTTGGTTCCAAAGGACTCATTTTGTGATCCGTTTGTGATAGAACAAAAATTTAAACGTAAGAAATGCTTCTTATTCAAAAATAAACAACTTTTGGTTGAAACATTTCTTCGTAAACATCACTGTTTACCCGCGAGGGTGCTAATTAGTACAAAATTTTGTTGCTCATTTTCTCCAAAACTATAAAAGCTAGGCACATAAAAATTTGTTGTTAATTACTGTTAGCCACGGGTTACGGTACTTACGGGAGGAGAATTCTGGACGAGTCGAGCCAGTTATTTTTATTGATTGATTGTTTGATGGCCACTGATTTGTATCATTCACACTTAACAACGAACGTAAAGTATTATATAAAAAAAATTAAAATATATTTATAAATACAATTTAAAAACATTTCATTAATGGATTCAAATAAATAAAAACATAAAAAACATTAAAATAATAAAAATTAATGACATGATGGACCTGACTAGATCTCACTAGATCTGATCATTTGAATTTTAAACAACAAACTTATAATAATAAAATTTTACTAAAATCATTCATTATTAATTAAATTTTAAAAAAAGTGTTGAGTTGAGATGTTAAAAATCTTAAAACTTCAATAATAATTAATAAAAACATACATATTAAAACCAAAAACCCACACACATAAAATATTTTAAAGTGGTCAATCATTAATAACTAATTAATTATATCTTATTTAACAAATATTTTAAATTTTAAATATATTTATTTAAAATTTAAAATCATAAATCACATTTTAATTTTTATGTTTTAATTATTTTTTATTTATAAAAAGAATTTTTGTTGCATTCTCTATACTTGCGGATGTTCCCAAAATAAATGAGAGTATGAAAATATTGCTGACTTTTGTTTCAAGTTTTGAGGGTGGATTCTGATAGAACTTGGGAAAATTAGACGAAAATTATAAGTAAAATTTTTCAAAACATATCATAGTTTTAAAATATCGATGCCTAAAGATTTAGCGAAACTACACACTATGCATATTGTGTTGATACGATGTATAAAATTTTCTTCTAGAGCTTTTTTTTTGTAGAAGTAATTTTGCATTTAGGTCACTCCTTCCACTACGATAAAACACATTCTCTGTTTAAGCAGTGTTTTATTAGATGAATTTGATTTTGAGGAATGTAGTTTTTATTAATTGATTATAATAAGAGTAGGATAATTATCTCGTAAATTAGGCCTCAGATCAAAATTTGGTAAAGAACATTTTCTTCTTTTTTTTTCTCAGCTTATTCAGAAAGCGAAAGGTCTGCAGTCAATTAAGGAATACTCTGTATATAGTTTTATTGATTATATGTACATAGTTTTTGAGTAAATTGAGTAAATGTTTCAATTCGATATGAATTAAAATATCATTAACATAAATAATTAGAACAGAAAACAACTGAGAAGTGTGTTTTCTACAAACAACAAACTACACACTTGTTACATCTAGAAAGCTTTCTAGAATCGATACAAAAAAGCCTGTACTGATAATCTTCTGTTTTCTAAATTTTAATTCATATTTGATATGTTTTCACAGTAAAATGACTTTTAATAATTTTTTTTGTCATCTCTCGACACACGATTATGTAAATATTTCTTTTACTCATACAACACCGTAAAGAAGGTAAACGGAAAAAAGAGAAAAGCTGTTGAGAGCTTTAAAATTAACTTATGTGTGTAGAAAAAAGGGTTACCACTTTTATTTAGAATGTTTGAAGGGTGTTTATTTTCAATTTAATCATAAACAAATCTTTTTTTTTATTTTAATATTCTGCTTGTATTTTTTTTATAAGCTTAATCTTAACCTTCATCTAAATATCTATTTAAAAAAAAAAAAACATGGAATGTAGGAGCTGCGTAAGCTAAATAAAGTATCACTTTTAAGAAAGGCAAAATTATTTATCAATTGGTGATGTTTGAGGCTCAAAATTTGTTAATAGGTAGACTTTTACTACGAGAATATGTGGTTAAAATTTCAGCTTAGCTATTCATCATGCAAAGTTTTAAGACATTTTATTTATTTATTTATTTATTTTATTATTAGTGACATATTTTGAAAATTTTTTATAATTTTCTTTTGGAAAAAATGAAAACAAATTTTTAAAAATACGTTTAACAGAAAGTATGTTCTATTTTCTTTTAATAGAAAATGTTATATCGTCAAGTTATAACATAATTCATCATCAAATCTAATAGCATGTTTTCCTTGAAAATGAAATTCGCATAAAAAGTATCATCATAACAGTTTTCTATATAATTCTAGGTGGAAAAGTGAACATTTCTCATTAGAAAAAGGGTTCAAAGATGAATAAATTACAAAAGGTTTTTTAAATAAAATTCAATTGTTTTTATATTTTAAATGATACCTAAAATAAAATTACTTTTATACGACACGCTTCTAGGTAGAATTCCTGTCTTTTTTAATCTGTTTTTCTAGGTAAAAGGGTAATTTTTATTTAAAGCTGGGTCATAATCTGTTGCTAACCTAAGTCTGCCGTAGTAGTTGGTGAAATATTATTAATACCTACAATTTAATAAAAACTATGGCATTAAGAAAAAATTACTTTTTGTATAAAATATTTTGTTTAGTTTCATGAAAATGTTTTTTTTTTAAACTTGTCCGTTTTGAGTTTTACTTTTGAAATATCTCGGTGTGGCAGCTCAATTTTTGACCAAAATATCTGTCATACCAGTAAAAAATAAAAAAATCCAATTTTTTCAATCCACCAAAGCCATATTTTTTCAAATATTATTAAATTACAATTCAAAATTGATTTGAGACATTAACACGGGGTCGATGTTAAAGATGACCTGCTGTGTTATTACTTTTTAAAGTATGTTAAAGCACGTGGAGCTAACCCAACTAACTGATTTAAGTCTATAAGATTAGAGTTAATAAGTAGACTTACAACTTTAAGTAGTATTTTGTTGAGATTCAATTAATTCAATTAGAAATGTTTTTTTTTTATAGTTATTTTATTTATTAAAAAAAAGGTATTATGGGCACGGCACGGTACGTCTGCCATAGCCAAGAGTTTACAATAAACATTCTATTAACTGTTAATAATAAAACACCCGAAAACAGGCTTTTATAACAAAAATATTATTAATGTTTATAGGTGTAGGTACACTGTGAATCATCAAAATTGAATCTACTTGAATGAAAAATATCTTATACTAGCTTGACACGTGCATTTAAATTTACAAATTTTAATAAAATTCAAAGCTTGGTTCTTTAAACATACAAAGCCAAAAATTGATTTCCCATTCCTATACGAGATGTCTCAAAATACAAATCAAAGGGTTTTAAATGTGGTTATAGATTGAAATTGAAAAGAATTTTAAATTTCATAAATATAATCGGTGTCAATTAATTATAGCTTTAAGTGTACATGTTTGATATTAAGAGCATAAAAACTTTATGGATCCATGTGCATTCAGCAGCAGGTCTATTAGATGTTTTAGATCCATAAGATCTGGTTGTTGTTGTTGACAAATATGTATTTGTTAACAATAATAATAATAATAAAAATAAATATTATATTAAAAATATTTATTATTTAAAAATGGTTTGATTTTGAACACAAATAAAAAAACTAATAAAATAATAATAATTTATAGGATGATTATTAAATAACTACTCATTTAAACTTAGTCTGATAAAGTAAACATTGAATAAGTAACAAAGATCTTCATGTAGTTGACTCAACCACATATAGACTAGTCATAACAGGTATGTGTTCGATATAACCAAATCCTATATTTAAAACAAACGTAAAGATTCGTTTATTTAATTTGTCTTCTTGCTTTACTTACACGATTTAATACTTAAACTAAATACAATTTTATTTGCCATCAATAAAATACATGACTTGAAATAAATGAATAGAAAGTTTACTTATTATTTAAAAATAAACTGGTAGTGATCGAATAACCTTACATACAATATAAATACAATAAATACACCTAAATATAAAAATTATAATATTTTAACATATTCATAAATTATGTAAATTTAATAAATTTATCAATTTACTGCAGGTTTTAAGTACAATCAAGTCACTATTATTAAAATACATAAATCATAAAACAGGTACTGTCTTCTGTCTGTCTGTACCTTTGTACACGGGGGAAGTCACAACTATTTAGGTATTCGGAAGTATTCATTTGTAGGGCAATCAAATTTGTTTAAAAAAAACCTGATTAGGTTTATTAATAAGTAATATTAATTAATTTGTGACATACTTATTACTTTTTTTTGTATAAAAATATTTTTAATTTATTTATTGAAGATGATTCTATTTTATTTTTGAGGCTTTTTCGTTTCTCTTTTGAAAAGTTTTTTTAACACTGTCTGTAACTTTAAAATTATCATTAAAAAAAACTGTTCAGTTTTGTTATAAAACTGATAAACAATTTTTTTCTTTGAGGCATTCATTCTTTGTCTAAAGTTCCAAAATATTCTGGTATCTTCGATAATATTATTACCCTATGTTTCTCAAATACTAAAATTTTCCTTGATTTTTCATCGGTTCCACCAGTTTTTTAAACAAAATGTTAATTTAAGAGTCCGTTCGTTTTGCCACCACAATGAGGAGTGTTGAGGAATGTGAAATGTAATAAAAAATGTAATTTTATTCCAAGGAATTTCATTTTTTACATTTTTTGTTATTTTGATAAAATCTAAACTTTTTGAATTTTTTACTTACTGGATGGACAGCAGAGGTCACTTTTATTTTGTAAAACGTGATTTGTAATTTAATTACAAATATTTTTATTGTCAAATAATTAGCAACAAAACACATGAAAAAGGGACAAAAATAATGGCCAAAGAGTTGGGATTGTAAACACTTTGTAAAAGAAAGTTTTCTCAGGGGCGTATCTAATCCCCTTTTGAGGGGGTTTAAGTATAAAAGTTATTCTACTATATAAAAATAAGTCGGGTTTTCCTTCCTGACGCTATAACTCCAGAACGCACGAACCGATTTCCACGGTTTTGCATTCGTTGGAAAGGTCTCGGGCTCCATGAGGTTTATAGCAAACAAAATTCACGAAAAATTTCAACAGAAAAGCGTCAAAATCTTTTTTCACATACAGCGCCATATTAATGGTGGAAACGCATATAAATAATGCATTATATTATATGTTACTATGTACTATGTATTTATTTGCGCTCCCACCATATTTATATAGAATTATGAATAGGAAGGTATTTGAATAGGATTGAGGTATTATTTATAATTATTCAAGAGATAGTAGTAAAGTTTGAGTTTAGCGGGCGAGCTAAACAGAAGACAGGCTTACGGGTTGCCTTAGCGGATGGACTGAGCATAGTATAGCTATTAATGAATTGGATCTGCAGATTAGTTAAAATTAATAATCGCTTATCAATAGTTACTTTTAAATGAATTGTAGGTGAAACGAGGTTCCACGAGTCATCTAGAGGTATCGATATCGAATTCAATATTCATAGTTAAGACAGAACAACGTCTGTCGAGTCAGCTAGTTTCTTATAAAAAATTAACAACGATTGTTTGAAGTATTTTTTTCTAAACATCCCTTTTCATCTTTGAGGACATTAGCAAAATACTTTAAAATTTCGATATATATATATTTCGAGTCACCATTCTTTTAACCAAATAAATGATTATTTGAATTTGACTTCAGACTTTGTAACCCAAAACAGGTGTGAGAATTAGATACATGCATACACCTGAGTTGATAAAAACAAGTACCTAAAGATATAAATAAATAAAATATTTATTAATAATTTATTTTTATAAAATATAAATCATAAATAATTTATATAAAATAAAGATATCTACAATAGCGACGCGATGCGACATGAACATCACAGAACATCACATCATATAAGTATTTACTGTTATAAAAGTAGGTATTTAAATACTTTTTGTAATTCTTTCACTTGTGTTGTAAAAGTATCAACTCAATGAATGAATGTAATAATAAATGTAATGGTTACATTGGATCGCATCGTATCGATAGACCATGCAATCCACAATCCATAAACCATAGTTCAGCTTAAAACGCTCGCTTGCTCGCTTCATACAGTTATTATCATGGTGAGCAACAAGAAGAAAGAAAACGAAGATTTATTTTTAAAAAAAATATGCAACATGTCGATACTTACAAACTCTCACTATGATCAATAGTGAGCTGGTAGTTTTTGGAAATTTTTATATCTATTTTAGTTTAATATCGGGGAGCTCGTCACAGTAAAACTGCATTTCCACTGATTTCGAAATTTCGCATAAAAAAAGATATTTAATGATAGGTACAATATGGATTAGGTGTGCCAGAATATTCTTTCACTTTCAGGGAAATTAATTTGTGAGAGACCATTTTATTGCAAATTTTATCTATTTTCAATAAAATTTGTTGTGGCAGCTCTAATCGTGGTAAGTAAGAGTCTGCCACACCGATGTTTAATATGTAAAGCCAATAAAATTTTACCCTAATCGCGAGATTACTTTTTTTTTTAATTTTGTTCGTTTTAAGTTCTACTTTTGAAATATCTCGATGTAACAACTCAAAACTCGCCCAAAATATCTGTCACAAAAGTACAAAATAAAAAAGTCTTGACAAATAATATTTCTGCCAGGATAGACTCTAGTCAGTGTAGTTTTACTGTCTCTGGCTCCAAGACTATAAATATTAAAGTCTTATTAGATATTTGGACTACCAGCTCACTAGTTTAACATTTTTTTTAACTCATACTTGTTATATTCGTACAAAATAAAGTATGCTGAATGTTGATGACCAAACCAAACTGAACCGTAACCGTTTGTAGCTGTATGGATCTCTAAGAGGTCATGAGGTCGAGTTCATGTACACTAAGAAGTAAGTAAGTAAAGTAAGAACGAAGTACCTACCTAGCTAAGTTAAGCTATAATATCTAAGTAAGTAACATGTTGTTTTTGTTGTTGTTGACGCTTACTTAAAGTACCTAAGTAATACTTACTTACTTTAAGTCAACTAAAAAACATGTACTTAAAACTTACTTCAAAATTCAACTAAATTATTATTAGAGAATTGCCCAAGGAAATGGAGCTGTTGATTTTGTACTGTTGGAGGAATTTTTAAAAAATTTCGTCAAATGTTCATCAATCCTACTTAATAGATGTCAAAAATGACCATCGTTAAAATTATAATTAAATATTAATGTGTCTGCAAACTCTCTAGCGATAGCAATTTCAGTCCGATTTGAATAAAATTTGGTATCAAGAAGGGTTTTAATACTTTTAAGTTCAAGCTCGTTAATGGGAAAAGTCTACCAATAAACAAGGGGTGGAGGGATGCGCAAAGTACAAAGTTACGAATTTCTACAAAATAAAAACTATTTTTATATTTTTTGATCAGTTTTAAGCAAAAAAGTACTCCTGTCTGATCTTTTTCTCTAAGCGCTTGATTTTCCAAATAAAAATTCTTAAAAAATTAAAAATGCGTTCGATTTTAAAAAAAATGTGTTATTTTTCAATCTCTGGAGGAATTCGCTTAGCTAACGCAGCTCCTGCGCTACGAATTTTTATTATTATTTATAGACTTTATGACGTGAGTTGAACTGGTCGATCATGGGACGAAGTGAGCGTACTGGACAAGTTGTTTTTTAAATAGTACGTGTAGAAATTTATAAATGAATTAATAAGGAATTATAAGTTTAATATCAAGATTAACGCTTAGAAATATCTCGAAAAGTACGTATCAGATAGAAATTTTATAAAGAACTTTTTCGTTCAGCTTAATGAGCTTAATCTTGTAGTACACTTTTTCAGAGTCAATTAAATACCACCCGGTATACATTAAGATGAGACCTAAAATACAAGGACATCAAAATATGTAACACACAGCAATGCTCATCGCTCTGACTTCTATTATTTAATGGATTATAATAGGATCTGTATGAGTGTGCTCATGTATATTAAAACATATCATCATACAGAGTGAGTCATTAGTGGATACACAATTATAAAAAGTAACAATTTTTTTTTATTTAGTGTTGATTTGTGTGATGAATTTGAACTATGAATTTTTATGATGAAACAAATTTTAAAAT
This sequence comes from Chrysoperla carnea, assembly GCF_905475395.1. Lineage (NCBI taxonomy): Eukaryota > Metazoa > Arthropoda > Insecta > Neuroptera > Chrysopidae > Chrysoperla > Chrysoperla carnea. The sequence continues at coordinate 372,510 of NC_058338.1, read as the reverse complement.
TTACATTTATAATTTTCTTGTTGAGTAGTTTGTAAGTGTCTTAGCAAGTTTTGGTAGTTATTGGTGTTTTTTGCACCAATATTACACGTTGTAGACGCCAACATAATTTTAAGAAAGTGATTCATAGACTATATTTAAATAGATACGTCTGTGTGATGTATATTTACATATTCACCACTCTGTATAGAACACAACCCACAATATACAATATTATAAACATTCACACATTCTAAATAGATTGTATGTGTGGTATTAATGTTTTGTATGTTATATAACAACACAAAACAAACCCTTAACAAACAACGTAAAGTTAAAAACTTATCTTTTACAATTCATTTAATTCAAAATAAAATAAAATAAAATATTATATTTAAAAAAATCATTTCAATTTGAATGAATCAGAATGTATGTTGTAGATTGTGTTGTGTAGATGAATAAAAAGGCAAGAATTATATTGCAGTGAATCCAGTGTGAATCCAATGTAAATACTGATGACAAAACCTTTTTAAAATGTCTAGTTTTGTGTTAAAAGTTAGTAGAGTAGGAGCTAAATGTGCTAAACATTTAATACTATAACTACTATTTACTATTATGTTTACAGTGTGTCAACCTACGGATAGCGGTAGCTATACTTGTAAATTTTCAGAAAAAAAGCCCTTTTTATAAAGCAATTTGTGAATCACAGTAAATATGTTAATATGTTGGTAAAGCTATAAAGTGTTTTTACAAAAAAATGATTAAAAATTATTAAGAAATTCATATTCTTGTGATTGAATCATATTTATTTAATATCGCTTGCGTGCATGATGCATAATGCATGCATGTATGCATGTATGTATGCGGTGCTTTATATTTAATAATTTTAAAATTACTTTTAATTGGTTTTATACACATTTAAAATAAATATATAAATAAAAATAAAATAATTATAATTGTTATACTTATAAATGTTTAAAAAAAAAACTAGGCCAAAATTATTAATTATTATTATTTTTAATAATTATTATTATTATTAAAAATACGAACTATATCATTCAGTCACTCATATTCGTACATGTTCGTTCATAATAAATCTACTTGCATGCGTGCACTTAAAGAATTACTATAAATAATATTTTGTAATATGTATACAGTAAAGTACCTGAATACTAATTTTCATGAAAATAGTTAGAGTCGTTTCTGTGATTGCTAATATATAGAAAGTTTTCTTAAAGTAAAAAAGTTGCTTGTTTAATATCTTGTTGGTGTTTCTATGAACATATGAATTCGTTGCTTCGATACTAAACCAATAGCTTCTTTTTTTTTTTGTTTAAGAAGAAGAAATTCTTTAAAAACTTATATAAATTAAATGGTTAGTTAGTAACAGCAACAGATCAGATGATGAATTAAATTTAATTCAAATAAAACTAAAATTAAATGCAATATATTAAAGTTTTAATTGTAACTACAACATAACTATACTTATGTAGTAGAATTTTATATTTTATTTAAAAGTATTGGGTGTCCATCCACCCACCAATGTTTATACTGTCATCATCATTAAAAAAGCTCTATATTTCTAACGAACTAGTCGCGATTTTATGAGAAAGCTCCAAATCCGCTTCACGGTGAATTATATTGGAATTAAAAATAAAGATTTTGGGCTTTAAAACAACTTTTACATAAAAAATTGTTTTCAGTCCAAACTTTGTAAAATTGTTTTTCTGTTTATAAATCATATAATATTTATTGGATAATCAAAAATGTGCAACATTTTAAAACGACCCTAAAATTCGAGGATGTGTTACCTAGGAAACTAATACTTTTTTTAATCAATTCAGCTTACTATGAATTTTGAGAATATTATGAGAATAATTAACAATTTGTCAATTTATATATTTCATTCAAAAAAATGAGTTACTGTTCTGTTTACATAAAAATTTATTTAAAATAACTAATAAATAATTAAGTTAATTTTTCAATATATTGATTATAAATATTTAATATGTTTAAAGTTCCAGCCTGTACTTAAGTAAGTATATAGTATATGTATAGTTGACAATACAATACAATACAATACAATATTTTATAAAATGTTTATTATTTATGATAATTAAGGTTAATTATTGAATAATTAAAGATGATGTTTAAGTTTAGTTATTTAACTTAACTATAAAGCTATTTATAGCACAAACATACTTACTTACTTAATACTACATTACTATGATGATGTGCTTGCTTAGTTAAAACTTTAAATTTTATTTTTAATATAAAATTATAAAACTTAATTTATTATTTCTTTCATTTAAAAAAATATTTATTTATTTATTTATTTTTAAAATAAGAACAATTATAAATTAATATACAAAAGTGATGTCAAAGACTTATTTAAGCGAGGATGTCCGTCACAGTAAAACTGCACTTACAAAGAACATTCGATCGAGCCGTTTCGAGTCGGTCGAGTTTTTTTCATTAAGATTTCTATGATGCTGGGAAGTTATTCGTGTGGACCTCAATGGTCGCAGCAGACTTCTTTAACCACAGCTTGTTCAATCTAACATTAATCAACTTATTTATATAAGGACCAATTTTAAAAAGGTGATATTAATGATCATATACATTTATTATTATATTAGAAGAATAATAAAAATAAAACAAATCAAAGAAAATATAAATTTATTTTAAATTAAATTCAATTAAATTAATGATAGAAAATTTATTTAAATTGAAAATATTATCAATCTAAAAAAAAATAACAATAGTTTAAAGTGAAAGAAAGAAATAATAGGGAGCAAAGAGGGAGCGAAGTAGGGAGTTGATGAAAAATAATTTATAAGAAAACAAGTGAAAACAAACAAGTGACTGAGTTAATTATTAAAATATCATGTATAGAAAGTGTTCATGACCCACACACATGTAACTGATATTCCCATATATTACATACTTAAAAAATTTGTACTTAATTTGCGTCTTGGCGGTTAAATAATGATGTTTACGAACAAATGTTTCAAACAAAAGTTGTTTTGTTTGAAACATTTTTTACATCTAAACGTTTGTACTATCTCTAACACAGACACACAGACAGATAGACTCCAAAATTTTGTTGGTAGCATCAATATTCTGAGGCATTTCAAACTTGGGACTTAACTTATAATACCTTGATATATATATTGCATATATATAGAGTATAAAAACACATTTGATATGAGATTCCATGCAGAAATATAAGAAAAAGTATGTCAACACCAAAGAATTAATTAATCTTTGAGTTAATTTTGCCTGTTTATGAATTCTACTTAATTTGAAACAAGCAAATTGATGAAAACTTTAAGGATAGAATTTTTACATCTTTTTACCCCAACTCACACCCTGCAATACTTTACCATTTTATCACGTTTTTTTCTATAAAATAAAAATAAAAAAAACTAAATAAAATTTTGAATAAACTAATAATAAAATAATATTAGGAATCGTATAATTTTAGCGTTTCAAATGAATTGTCTCTGTTTAAAATTCAACCCTTTTTTTTATTGACATGTAAAACTTTACATCCAACTATCCTTCTCCCCGCTGCCACTCTTATAATAATATAAAATTTTAAAATAATAATAAAAATGGTTTTAATAACTACTTAAATTAAAGTACTTTAAATCAAACAACACAACTCAATGCTTACTTGTCACTTGTCACTTGTCTTGTATGTTATTCATATTCATATGTTGTTAATATTAATATTTTAATAATTTTATTGTTTATGATTGGCGCCATCGTCATCATTTATTCAATAATAAAAACTTTACATCATATTATACATATATGCTTATTTGTTATTTTCATATAAAAATACTAGCAGTTATTCAAACGCTTCGCTAGTCAAATTAAAATTAAAAAATAACAAAGGTCGAGATAGTTTATTATTATTATAAAAATATAAATAAATCATAAAATTAATTATCTTTTATATCAACCGCTATCTATGAACCTCACTTTATTAATAGTTAATTATACAACTTAAATAATTATTATATAGCTGCCGTTTTTCTATTGAAAAAGTTTTAGTTTCCTCAAATTAGAAAAAAAAAGTGTAATAAAGAATATAGTTGCAAAAAAAAAAAAATAAAAGAACAATTATTAATGAATAAAATTAAAATTGTTTAAAAAAATGTTAATTATTAATAAATATATAAAATTGTTACATTAAAAATTAATAATAATAATTATATTGTGTATAAAATAATTAATTAAATACATTAATGTTTAATTTTAAAAATTAAGTCAAAGGTCTAAATGTGACAAGACAATAGATCATGGATCATGGATCATGGATCATGGATCATATTTATAATAATAATTACTCACTTTTATTAAAAATAATATATACTTTTATATACTTATTTATATTTAAATTCTTTTTTTAATATTTATTTATTTCAATGTCTTTTTATTTTGCATTTTATTTTTAGATTTAAATTTAAAAATATCTTGGATTTATTTTTAAAAATAGATTTTATTTTAAATTAATTTATTTTAATAAATTATTTTAACAAATTTATGTCAAAAGTATGAAATGGATGGAACTTTATGTGATGTCATAATAAATTTGACTTCTTAAATCACTTTTTAGACAGATGAAAAATTCTCAAAATGATCTTATAAAATTGAACATGTGTTTAATCAATGATTCAAACCAGCAAAAAAATTAAAGCAAATTTGAGTAAAAAATTAAGTGCTACATTTATAATATACGAAGATACGATAGGATCATAGTTCCTATGAGGTGTCCCACGACACTTCTGGTTTATTTTGTTGTGATTCATTTATAAATGTACATCAGTGTACTTTATAGGTATAGATGAATTGATTAAATCAAAATGATATTAAAATGATTAAATATAAATTATTTATTAAATATGAATATTATTTTATATTATTAATAATAAATAATAATTATTATATGGGTTCTTATATCACATCAATGTGAACACACTAAAATACTAAAATGATCGTGATGTGTGATATCACATGATATCATATCACACATCAATTTTAATTGTAACCAATTTTAAATATTATTTATTTTAATTTTAATAAAGATTTATTATTATTATTATTTATTATTTAAATTAATAATGCATCACATGGCAGCATCATCAAAACAGTGTTGTATTTTATTTATTTTATTTAAAAAAAGAAAACGAGAGATGTTGTGGGACACCTGGTTGGAACTATGTACCTATCGTATCTTCGAGTATCATAAATGAACGCTTACTTTTTTACTCAAATTGGCTTTGATTTTTTTGCTGGTTTAAATGATTAATTATACAAATGTTCAATTTTGTAAAATGATTTATTTATTTTTAAAGAAGACAATAAAGTTTGTATAAGTATACATCTGTACGTATATTATTTTAAAAATAACACATTAATTAATGAATGAATTAATATACTCATATAAAAATATTTAAAATAGTTACTTAAGTCGTCACTTTAATTAATTAAAATTAAAATAATGTAACATAAATAATTATATAAATACTTATTACATAAATAGATACAAATTTAAAGAATGTTTAACTACATAAATATAATTAATACTTTTTAACTGACTTCAAATTCAAAAAACGATTCAATTCTACTCTATTTTATGTTTGTTACATCACAACTTTCGACTGGACGAACCGATTTTGATGATATTAAGTAACTTATTTGTCTTGAGTATATTTTTCGTCAAATTTAGACATAATAAGCTTGAAAATGAGAAGTGAATCGTGGAATTTGTTAAGGGAGTAATAATATATATAAAATTGGGTTAACTTGAATCCAATAATTATTTTTACTGTGTAATAAATAAGATTCTTTATCTTGTTCAGATTATAAATCATAATAGATAAGATATCTGATATCATCCATCTGATGGTTATTCTAAACAAATTATTTTTATCAATATTTACTCTTTAGTTTTATGTTCAAGTTCTTCTTCTTGTGTTATCTTTTTTAAAATTAATGAATTTAAGAAGTGATTCATTTCATTCAACATCAATGAGTGTTCTTCATTTTAAATAAAAAGGGTCTTTTATTAATAATTTATTATCATTATTTATCAACATCATATTTATTATTATATACAGGGTGTATTTTATATAAAACCTTCTTAATAATATTGTTTATAGAAAAGGTTTTCCATTAAGAGTGAATCCTAACTATAAACTTAAATTCAATAAGTTGTATATGATATATTTTTGTACGTCATAATGTTAATTAATAATTTTCTAAGTGTACACTATTCAGTTAACAATATTACGTCACAACGATATTTTAAGAACATTTGTTTCGTCGAAGGTTTTCGTTCCTCTTTTGAAAAGTTCTTTTAGAACTGTCTGTAACTTTAAAATTACCATAAAAAAAATAAAGTTCTGTTTGTCATAGAATAAATTTATTATTTGTGACACCCTGTAAACGATATTTAATAATTAATAACCATAATAATAATTTTTTAAATAAAAGTCTTTGTTGACATTTATTTAGTCTTCTAACACTAAAACTAAATCTTTTTTGTATTTATTTATCATATTTATTTATTAAGATTTATTTATTTATTTATTTTAATATTTATTATCTATTTTTATTTATTAAACTGATATACATTCATATTATATGTATATTGAATGAATAATATTTTATACCAATTATTATATAGTTCCTACAGAGTGTCACTACACATATATTATATTTTATTTAAAATTAAAATAAACTATCAACGTTTTAATTCAAGTAAATCTAATTTATTTTTCTGTGTACATGTGATGAGTGTGTTGTGTTATTATTCCAGAATGTAATTCTAAGATGAAAATTAATTAAATGATAAAAATTAATAAAGAATGTTGAGTTTAAACTACAAAATAGCGTGCGTAATACTGCGTGATCTGTGATGTCTGCGTTTAATTAAGACAAACATTTTATAATTAATTATTGTACTTAGTGTATTTATTTATATAATTGTTTTATAAAAGTTATTCTCAGTCACATCGATTACTGTTTATGTATCTATTAGACATTTATTTGTCTGTACGCTCTCTAGCGGTCGCAATTTAAGTCCGATTTGAATCAAATTTGGTATCAAGAAGGGATGAGGGAATGCGCAAAGTACAAAATTTTTCGCTAACGCAGCTCCTGCGCTACAATTTTTTGTTTGTTCTGTTAAATAACTCTTTTTTAATGAGACCACTCTGTATAAATTACAAAACAAATTGACTTAAATGCTTCGTGATAAGACTAACTTAAATTTTATTAAGATGGATGGACATACAGACAGACCTTACTCATCTTGAATGCAATCAACATTTTGATAATTATAAACGATGAAACTTATTCTTGTTTTTGTATTGATAAAGTTTTATCTGTATATCCAGTACAGAGTGTCACCCACCCCAACAAAATTAATAATGTTTTGTCTTTTTCTTTGTTACAGATGCATGCGGGTTAAGTGACGTGGCACATATCGAATCCCTACAAGAGAAGACCCAATGTGCGTTAGAAGAATACTGTCGTACACAATATCCAAATCAACCAACACGATTTGGTAAACTGTTGCTACGCTTACCATCCCTACGAACCGTTTCATCTCAAGTCATAGAACAATTATTTTTTGTCCGTTTAGTTGGTAAAACACCGATTGAAACGTTAATCCGTGACATGCTCTTATCAGGCAGTTCATTCAGTTGGCCGTACATGACCTCCATGTGACACAGTGTTTGGAGGCAATTGGCTTCCGCGTGATGAACACTTAACACCCAGACTCCAACACCCACTACCACCCTCACCACAACTTTATCCACACAAAATACAAATAATTTGGTAAATACATCCAATAATAGTGGCGCTAATAGTCCAACAATTATTGTGGACAGTAGTTTTGACATATGTCAATCTAGTGCCACTCCTCAAGTGCCACAACCACCCCACTTGCTAGGACCGCCCCCACTACCGCCATCTTTAAATGGCGGTCCAGTTTGGAATAATATTTATGATAATTGGAGACTTTATTGTTTAATTAATAAATGTTATATGTCATTAAAATGATAATGACGTCATTTTGGTTGTTAGTTTATCTGTCAATGTCCATAAATTATAAGTTCAAGCATAAATTTAGGGTTCACAGACCACATAAACAAGTCTTTTTGTGGTCTATGCTTCTTGAATCTTCTGTGCCTTAACCAAAGAACATTGTGGCCAAGATATAATTTTTCAAATTGACTGCTTCAGAAAGATCCCAAATCAAATGAAATTAAAACTTTGAGTCCATTTTCAAATAAATAGGTTTTCAATACAGTCATATTTGTAAGAACATTTAAAAGGCAAATACCAAATTTGTATATTTCGATTAAAGTCGTTACTCTTCATAAGGCATGGTTTAATTTAGAAAAAACTTGAATAAATTTGGAACTTTTAATTTATGGATGTTAGACCAAAACTAAAGGATTTCTATGAAATAAAGACTTTCTTGTGAATACTTGGGAAATATATATGAATTTTGAATAGGAAATATATTTATGAATATTAATTTAAAAAAAGACATATTTGCCATAATTTATAGATAAGAAAAGTACAATTTAGTGTGGAAAATTATAATTATTTTCTTAAAATTACTAATTTTGCAAATTCCTTTTCTTGAAATTATTCGATACATATTCTCAAAAAGGAAATTTGAATGTAAAATTTGTTAAAAAAAAAAAAATCCAATTTTTTCGGAAATTATAAAATTTCGATAAAAATACTCGATTTCCAATAAATTTTTTGACGTTATATGGCATACAAAATACAAGTATGTGGATTTTATAGATTTTAACGATAGGACCTAAAAGTATTGATTCATATGCGCAATTTCAAAATCCAGACAGTTTTACTGTGACGGGATCCAGGGCTATACCACTAATTATGGTTAATCTAGTCAAAAAGTTTTTGAATCTTTTTTTTTTTAAATTCAAATATATTTCCCCAAAAAAAAGAATCCTTAATAAAATAAATACAGGGCTATAATTACAATACCTTGAGTACAATAAAATTTTTGCCAATTTAAAAAAATAAAAAACCATTTTTTTTTTTGTTTTTTTTGTTATTATTTTTGTATGTTGTGTAAATGTGTGTACGTCCAAAAAAAATCAATATAAATAATAAATAATAATGAATGTTTGTGCACCTTTCAATATTTCATTTTATTTTCACGCGTAAAACAAGACCGTGTGCTGTTGGTTTTACACATTTTATGTTTACGGGATTACAATGTAGTCACTTTTTACACAAATTTTTTGATATAGGAGAAATGTTTAAAATTAAGGATGTACGAGCATCGCAACACTATTTGATTCAAAGTCTCAAAATTTATTTATAGGTGGACTTTTACTCAAAGAATATGTAGTTATTCTTACTTCTGGTCTTATATTGTCAAGTTATAACAAAATTCACTTTCAAAATTAAAAATTTTTTTTTATTGATCTGAAGTTACGTGATCATACATCCTTAAAATTTTCAAGTGAGTATATTTCGTTGCAATCAAAAATACACAAGCGGGTAAGAAGTTACTACACTCAATTTTACACATAAAATGAGTAAAAACTACCGCAGGTACCGTTGATTTTGTGAGTGTTCAATTCAATTAAATTCAATATACAGTTTTTTTTGTTTTAATAATAGTATTCAGATCCTTAATGCCATGTTTTATTTTTCAAATAATGTGCCATAATATTTAATTCAAATTTTAATAAATTTCTAAAATACCCAAAAAAGATAAAAGTATAAAAAAAAAACATATATTTTTATCTTATTTTGGTATTTTCATTCTAATTAATCACAATTTTTATAAATACGGTTAATAATTGTTAATAAAAATATATTTATTTATATATTCTGGCATTGTAACCACAAAGTAATGTGTTTATCCAAAATGCAAGAAAAAATAAATAAATTTTATCGTTTTATGTTACTAAACCTTTGAAATAAATTCAATACTTAATTTGAATTGAACAATTTAATAAATTAATTTAAAATCACTTAAATTGTCATCCATCAAATAGAATTTAAAATTAAAAGAACTGTATATTGTTTTAATAAACTGATGACGTAGTTTGGTGAATATTAAAAATAAATTGTTGTAAATCATGACGGAATGTAATTTAAAAAAATACATATTTAAATTCAGACAAGCCATATAAATAATTATTATTTACTTTCTTAATTAACTTGTAAAAATAAATTAATAAAAATTATTAAAAAAAATATATATATATATAAATTGTAATTAATATAAAAATTTAAAATAAACAAAAATAAATATAGAATTACGAATTTAAATAGAAATATAAAACAATTAGAAAGAAAAAATCAAAAATAAGTTTTTAGGAATCGAACGTGAAGGAATCTGAATCTATTTTACCGACATGTTGATTGTATAGAAAATTTTAGATTTTAGGGACACATCTATCAAATTAAATACAGGTATAATAATTTAATAAATGTACATTATTAATTTTAGGATTTTTATAGGAAATCAATCAATCAATTTTTCTACCCAAACTTTTGATTAGAGAATCGAATGAATGCGGTTTAAGTTCTTAAAATAAAAAGAGTCCTAGTTTCACACACTTTATGTGCGTGTCATATTTGATTGTAGTAACTTTACACATTGAAGAAGTGTGTCATATTGAATTATATTTATTTACTTCATTTCAACATATTACAAGTGAGAAGATGAGTAAAAAAACAATACAAAATGTGTAAAAAAGTTACTACACCAAAAGAAAAAAAGCTCAAAACTTATTGAAAAAAATATTTTTATAATTTTTTATTTCAAATGACAAAAAAGAAAGAGCTTTTATATAAAAACTAAAATGGTGCAATAATTAATAAAAAAACAAAACAATATATATTAGAATATTTTTTGTAAAAACAAATAAATTCTTTTAAAGAATTTTTGATTTTAATTTATTTATTTCAAAAAAAATAAAAATTATAAAAAAATTGCGAATAAATCAATTCGTTTTGAGAAAATTAAATAATTTTTGAATCATTTTATTATGAACACAGTCATTAATTAATTTTTACTTATTTAATTTATAATTTTTTATATTAATTTCTATTTATGTGTACACTTATATTCAAATTAAATTGAATCATATCAAACATTTGGCCCTGGACTTAAATTGGTAGCTCAAAAATAAATTAGAATTACATCAAACTTTTAGATTTTTTTGTTAAATTTACAGTAAAATTTTCGTTGAATTGGTTCAATTTTTGATGATTTAAGGTGTATTGAGTACATAAAATGAAAGCTGTTTTATTTAAAAAAAGAAACTTAATTAAAATAAAAAATGTTTTTGTAAAAATATGTAAATAATTTTGCTCAAAATAAAATAAAAAAATTATTATTAAATGTTAAAAATTTTTAATATTATATCAAGAAAAATAATTATAAAAAAAAATACATTTATCAATTTCATTGTAAATTGTCCAAAATACAAACTATAAATCAAATTTTTGTACCCCCAAATCCATTAAATGAATGCCAATCAAAAAATTTTTAATCATAAATCAAATTGTTAACATAAAAATAATTCTAGCCTTTATGTTTCTACTCCACAATTATTTTACTTTAAATAAAATTACTTTTAAAAAGTTTTACTTTAAAATAGATATTTTATATTCCAATATATAAAATTGAAAATTATTGAGGAGTAAATTGTTTTAAAAGTATAAATATTTATAAGTAAAACATTTGTGGAATAGAAAAATAAAAAAAGAATTATTTAATTGCGAATAAAGTAAACTTGTGGACACAATAAATAAATAATTAATTAATAATAAATAAATATTAATTAATTGTAAAGAATAATAAAAATTAATATATAAATATTAAAATAAATAAATAAATAAATAAGTAAGTTATGTTTTTAATAATAAGAATGTTTTTATTTTAAAAATGTACAAAGTTCATCTCAAATAAGTTTTTAATAAATATTTTAAGTTTTTTGTTTGTTTTTAAAATATTATAAAATAAATATTTAAAAAAAAATCAAAAAGATGAAAACAAAAGTTGTATGTAAATAAAGTCATTTGAATCGTCTATATACAAAATTGCAAATTTTATTTATTCATTTTCCAAAATTTTATTTTTCAGATCAAAATCAAATCGTTTTTTTTTTAAATTAGTTTTAGAGGTAAGTAAGATATTTAATTTGTGGAAATTCAATATAAATTTTGTTGTTTCGGAAAAATTAGCCTTATTTTTTGAAATGTCAATTACTTCGCTTGGCACTAGACCAATTGTGATATTATAATACAGGTAAATTAAATCTTTTTCAATTTTTTTTCCCTGTTCCATGTGTGTGTGTTTATCATTTTTTTGGCGTACATTTGTAAAACAAAATACTTTTTAATAACATTTGTAAAACAAGTAATGTGGTGGACACAGCATCAATGTATTTAATGTCATGTCGTAGTAAATAGTATTTAATAATAAATATAAGACTGTGGACTTTATACATCAGATCAACAGCTTACTGATAAATCTTATTCATTAATTAAACATCCATTATAAAAATCAAATTTCTATATTTTGCAATAACTTTTTCTTTAGACGCGTAATGAAAAATAATGTGCAAACTTGTTTATGATGTTAATTCAAAAAATAATCAAATTTTGCCAAAAATGAAAACAAGAAAAAAACGTTAAAATTTTGGTTTTGTTTCAAATTTTGGAGATTACAACCTTAAAGGGCTAGTTTTTGATAAACCTTTTTATGGTTTTAAAGTAAACTATATTTGCTTCAATTTGAGTCTAGGTTTGTCTCTGTAGACTCAATAGTTTCCGAGAAAAAGCCTATCAAAATTTAAACTTTATCATTTTTTCGAACTTCACAATTTTTTTGTCGTATTGTATTAAAATTTCGGCTTTTTTAAGTTCAAAACTTATTCAGAACGACGATGAATATTGCAAAAAATTGCGATTTTTATGAAAATGATAAACTTTGAAAGGCTTTTTTTCGGAAACTATTGACTCTACAGAGACAATTCTAGTCTCATATTGTAAAAAGTCCTGAAATGGTACCATCAAAAACTATTTCGTTAGGTTTATGATCGATAAAATTTGAAAAAAGGCCAAAATTTTCACGGTATTTTCGACTTTTTGACACAGCTGTTCGGTGATCGAGGTCGCAAACTTGGATTATTCATTGGACATTTAAGCAACAAGAAAATGATTATTTGAACCCACCACACAGAAAAACGACACAAAAAAAAAAAAATATTTGATTATATTTTTCAGGTTTAAAACAAATAACTTGGTATCAGTAATTAAATAAGCTAATAAATTTAATTTGTTGCTAACTAACTCAAACTGTAGCTGTAGATAGATTTATGTATTTAAATAATAAATGACTTACTTATATTCACTATTTAATACATATTTAATTCTTTTATGTCTTCTCTTGTCATATGCGTATGTTTGTCTGTGTCTGTCTGTCTGTCTGTCTGTACATCTATCTTCTTGTAAAAAGTCTGTTTGTTTGTGATTTAAACATCATTTTTAAAATATTTACGTTGTTAGATCTTTATTCTATGTTTATAAGTTAATTCATTACAATTTTAATTTATTCAATTATACAGAGTGATTATTAAAACTTATAAAATTCATCACGCATGTACTGCGTAAACTAAATGACTTCATATGTGACTAACACACTAAGTTTGATCTAAAATGCGTTTTACTAGAAACGATTTTAATTTATCACTCTGTAATAAAAATGTGTGATGTAAAAACTTTAAGATAAATGATTTATTTAACAAAATACAAATGTGACTGACACTACATGCAAAAGAAAATCACGTTCGAAAGTGATTTTAAACGGCGAATATTTTCCTCTATGCTTGATTTATTATTTAAAATTGTATCTGGGGCCAAATTATTGGAAAATGTGTAAAATAAAGACTTTAAGTATTAAAAAAATCAAATTCTTTAGAAAAATAAATTGTGACTGACACTATTGTCACTTTGAATTGCAAAAACATTAAAGATTAACATTACAGTACACAAGATAGGAACTTCAAAACCATTTTAAAGAGGTAAAATATAGTAAAATATTATTTTTGAGTACAATTAATAATAATCAAAAACTCACTAATTAAATTTAAAACAAATATAATTTGAAAACTTAGCATTAACTATGAAAAAAAATTATTTTGGGTACTTACCATATTGAAAGCTGAAAGTCACCACAGTTCATTTTACCATCAAAAACTCTTTTTTTCCATTCATGGTACACTTTTTCCTGGAAACACACATTTGTAAAGTTAAGGTTTTTTATATAGAAACATGATTTAGTTCACTTTTAAGTTCTATCAATTCACTTCTAAGTTCTGGGTAATAAACCTTTGAGTAAATAATTACCATCAAAAACTCTTTTTGTTTTTCATTCACGGTACACTTTTTCATGGAATCACACAGATTAGTAAAGTTAAAAGTTTTTTAAAGTCAAAAAATTTAATTCACTTTTGAGTTCTATAAAATCACTTCTTAGTTCTGAGTAATCAACCTTTGAATAACTAACGGCATATAATTTGTTATTATTTATTTAATAACATATCTATCTATTTAATAAATTACATGGTATTTATACAATTAGTTCTTTTTACTAATATCTAAATAATTAATTTTTTTTTTTTTAAATATTATTATTAATAAATCGTATCGTTCAGGTATTTGAACGTTTAAATAGAAAGTATAAAGATTTTACCTATTTTGATAAAAAAATAAATTACATAATTAAAGATTTGTTTTTACCAGTTCAATTATTTTGATGTAAAAATTTATTTAAAATACAAAAATATCATTTTTAAATGAAATAAAAATTGAAGGTCATTAACCAAAATAAAATATTTTATTTTATAAGTAAAATTAATTACTAACCGAGTTAACTGTTTAAATACTTTACATATATATGTTGAAGTGATAATCATTGAACTATTAATTATATGTTTACTAGTATGATACCCGTTGAGTTTAAAAGTACCCGTTTGCTCTCATTTTTAACCCCCGAATTTAAAAAAGAGATGTTATAAGTTTGATCATATTTATAATGTATAGGAATTTAAAAAACATTCTGTACATACAAATTTGCAGTAAAGACTAGAATATTTATTTATTTTTAATTCCTACCAAAATTATTTTTTATAAATATAAATAAAAAAGTAAAAATAATTCTTTAAATTTGTCTTAATATTTACTTACATACACTGAAACATTTCAAAAATAGAACAGTGTGTAGAATCTTATATATTATTACTCTAGCAAGTTTTTTTCTGCCCTACTCTTTACTTTCTTGCCTTTTTTAACCACTTTTCTACGAAATTTGTCGTTTGTTATTTTTTGTCACGGGTACAGAGTAGTCACGAGTTACGGTAACTACGGAAAATGGTAAAAGAAATCTTCAGTTTGCTTTTCTCAAATTTCTGGTTTTTGTAAATATGATAAAACTATATCTTAATATATAAAAATCTCATGCCTGGATGTTAGTTTACATAAAACTCCAAAACTATTTAACCAATTTCCATGAAAGTGCAAAATACTTGTAATTATTAAAAATATAATAATATTTCTGCCAGAATGAATCTTGGCACATCTAGTCCATTTTGTACCTATCGTTAAATAGTATCGATTCATAAGCGAAATTTCGAAAATCGTATAAGTGCTGGCACCGGCTTTCCGCATATAACATAATTGATTCATTGTAGAGGATGCTTTATAAAAAGATTACACATAAATAAATGATGCACAAAGAATGTGCCATAAAAACCATAAAATTACTTTTTTTTGGTTTAAAAATAAAATAAGTGTTTGATTTAGTAGATTGGTTAGTATTGACTTGAATTGAATTCAAGATGGATGAATCCGTAACAATAACAACAACAAGAACAATGATTTAAGATGGTGTCCAATGAATGGCATCCAATTCAAAGCAGTTAATTTTGATGTATTATTGTAAATAACTAAATTTATAACTATTAACGCCACATTGCATTCATCGCTATGTATCGTAAGTACGTTTTTAAAAATAAAATTACTTATTTGTATGTCTTTTGTAGTCTAGTCAGTCAGTCAATAGTGCCTAATAGTCTGGTCTAGGACCGTACTTTGGATATGTGTTCCTTATCGCACGTTATAATTTGTTTTCTGGCTGTGAAGTAAAGCCAAAAACTTGCAACAATTTTAAACGACCTTGAAATCCAACGATGTGTTATGTAGAAAACTAAAACTTTTATAATCGATTGCCATGAATTTTCAGAATATTTTGAAAATAATTTATAATCTGTCAATTTAAATTTTTCATCCAAAGTTTATGTTTTTCATTCCAAAAAAATGAGTCATTAGTTATTAAAATGATCGTACAAAATTAAACATTTGTATAATCAATTATTCAATCTAGCAAAAAAAAGCAAAGCAAATCTTAGTAAAAAAGCCAGCGTTATGTTTATAATGCGAAGATACGATAGGAACATAGTTCCAGCCGGGTATCTCATTGCACAACTCGTTTGTTTTTTTAAATCTTGCCACACAATTAAATATTTTCCTTTTAGAAAGAAACCTCCTCAACTGTGATTATTTTCATATTTTAAAAAGTGTTTAGATTCAAGTTGGACAATATTTGCTCCCCAAATTTCCAAGCATTATTAAATGCTTATTATCAAATACTACGTATGACTCCAGTCCAATGAATAAAAATTATTTAAATTTTTATATTTTTAAGTAGCGAACAATAAACTTTAAATATTTTGTAATTCTGTTTTTAATTTTTATTTTTTTTGAATGAATATATATCTTTCAAGTCTACTGCAAACTGCAGACTGCAGACTACAGACTGCAATAAAAATGTTGATGATAATTTATTTGCAAGGTGTTCAAATTTCAAAATATTTTTAATTGTACTTAGATATGTCTGCATCGAACGAACAACGAACATACAAATTCCTTAATTTACTCTAAATAGTAAGGTAAAGTATTGTGCCTTGTACCTACAATGGGAAGAGAGTGAGCAATCTCCTATAAATAAAGAATATATGAGGATGTTGTCATCTTAAATGCGACAGATTTTATACGTTTAAACAATGATTTGATCTGGAGCTTTTCATTTGGCAAGCTATAATGGCTCCTCGTCATTATAACCGATAGATTCATTTTTGATTGTACTTGTAGGTACTTGTACTGCAACTAGCTGGTATGTTCGT
Organism: Chrysoperla carnea; assembly: GCF_905475395.1. Taxonomy (NCBI): domain Eukaryota; kingdom Metazoa; phylum Arthropoda; class Insecta; order Neuroptera; family Chrysopidae; genus Chrysoperla; species Chrysoperla carnea. The sequence goes on along the minus strand of NC_058338.1, from coordinate 355,261 downwards.
TGATATGTTCGCATAGTAACAAACATAAAACATAAAACATAAATATTAAAATATTTAAATAAATATTTTTAGTTGTGTTAGAGTTGTGTGTTGTTTTGTTTTGTTGATAACCTTTTAAGTTGACCTTTAAGTCAACTTAAACGTAATAACTGTAATGGAGTAACTAACTAACTAACTACAGATAGGTTGTAAGTAAATACATACATTTACTTCTAATTATATCTATTGACAACTGATATCATGAAGCGTGGCTTAATAATAAATATGGCTGACTTTAAATTGCAAATTTAAAAACAATACATGGTCTTTTATATGATTTATGATATTATTTACAACTTTTAATTAATTTTCTTTTGAAGCCATGCTTTCTTTAGTTTTGATTTCATGTCAACTTTACTCTTTTGTAAGTTCAGCGATGAAACTGACGTGCTTTCATACCGTGTACGTATATTAAGATTAGTTCCAAGTTTGTAACGCTTAAAAATATTGATGCTATGAACAAAATTTTGGTAATGGTGTTCATAAAATCACCTAATTAGTACATTTTGAGTTGTCTGTCTGTCAACATGATAACTCAAAAAATAAAAGAGATATCAAGCTGGTATTTTTAAAGCGTGCTCAAAATGTGAGGTCGAGTTCTTAAATAAGCAACATAGGACAATTTTGTCTTGAATCCGTAGGTCTCATTTTGTAAACCGTTAAAGATAAAAAATTAAAAAAAACTTTTGTTTGAAACATTTTTTCGTAAACATTAATGTTTATTCGTACGAGCGCAAAATGATAACTATCAAAAAATGAGAAAATTGCTTTTTGAAACCGCAGAAAATACAAAAAGAAACGCTCTTAAACTCGTTACCAATTTCTAGGAATTTGTATAATATTTTTTGTTATAAATAAAATTATAAGAACATTTGATAATAATTTGTATGAGTTTACTTTCGACTTAAACTAAATATTAATAATAATATGTATAATAAGTACATAGATATACATATTGTTATAATTATTATATTTATTTTCAATTCTATTTATTTATTTTTTATTTAAATAAATAGTTCACTTAAATTTTGTTTAAAAAAATGTAAATAAGTATTTATTTAAAAAATTACTTCTCCGACGATTTTCCTGAAAATTGATATTCATAGAGTTTATCTGTATTTTTAGGAAAAACTTAAATATTGGCTGTAAAATATGACTTTTCCTGACATGTATTAGCGACATATACACATTTTAAATGGTTCCTATATTAATGAGAAAATTTGTGTCTTTTTAACTCAAACAAGTGAAAACAAACAATTGACTGATTCAATTGTTGAAATACCATGTATAGACAGTGTTGGTTACGTAATCGTTGGTTTTTTTACGTCATGTTAGTAAAAAAGATAGCCACTCTTAGATAGCCACACATACATAACTGATATTCCCGTATAACACGTATAATATGATTTGTGCCTAATTTGCCCCCTCACAGGTAAACAGTGATATTTAAGACAAAAATGTTTCAACAAAAGTTGTTAATTTTTTTATATGAAACATTTTATGCATTTAAACTTGTATTCTATCTCTAAAGATTTACAAGATGGGTCCCACGGACCCAAAATCCAATTGACCTATGACCTATGTTGCACATTTACTAACTCGACCTCACTTTTTACGTTCTAAGCACGCTATAAAAATTTCAGATTGATATATCTTTTCGTTTTCGTGCTATCGTGGTAACGGGCGGGCAGACGGACAACCGAAAATGAATTAATTAAGTAATTTTATGAACACCTATCGCAAAATTTTGTTTGTAGGATCAATATTTTAAAAGCCTTACAAAATTGGTACTAAACTTAGTATACCTTAATATATTTAATATATACATGGTATAAAAATGCATATCGAAAAACATAAACGTAGACCTTCCTGAAAAAAAGAACAATTTTTCAAGGTATTGTTTAAAATAAATTCTTTCATTCGTGTTAATTCCCGGAAAATTCTCTTGAATTAAAGATTTTACGGGATCAAATTTACAAAAAAAATACTTAAATACAAAAAGGAATTTTTTTCTAATTATAGAAATAATTCTCAAAACAAAATAATAAAAAAAAATCTTTGATAGATATTTAATTCAAATCTATTTATTATCTTTTTGTATACTTTTGGGCAAAGAAAATGGGACCATTAATCCGTCAAGATGATCAAAGATTTGCTCACGCGTTTTAAAAATGTGTCAAATATTTGTTAATCATAGCCTCTACATATTTTTATATAAAGTTATTTTTTAAAACACTAGCATAAAAATAAAGAAATAAATAAATAATTAAATGCATTTCTTAAAATATTATTTGATATTTATTTTGATAAAAACAAGTGAAAACAAACAATTGACTGAGTTAATTGTTGAAATACCATGCATAGACAGTTGCTAATTGCGTTTACATTTTACCCAGAATTGCTTTAATCTAAGATCCCACTTTCCCAAATGAAAGCTTACCCTGATAAAAAATAGATAGAGTATTAAGTCTGTTTGAGTCTTGAATCACTTTTGTAAGATACTTGAACTATGTGAGGCGAGCCATTGAATTACACAAGAAACATTTAATTAAGATAAAAATCAAAGTATCAAAATATTTGGAATAAATAAGAAAGATATCTAGGACATATCGACAAAGAAACTGAATTTGAAAGAAAACAAATAAAAAAAAAAGAGTCTGGTAATCAGATTAAAGTAATTATCTTGTAATAAAATTAAAAAATTGTTTAACTGTTGAAAACAATACGTATTACACCGCCAGTATGCCTCTGCCCCGTAGAACAGTCATGCACAATGCCAACGGTGGTCGATCGACGTGCTATGAGTGAAAGTAAATAATTTTGGTTGATGCCGGCTCAGCTCGACTCGGCTCCTATTTATAAATTCATGATATTCATAATTACATATTTTGTTTCAAGTATTAAATAATGCCCTTAATTTATTACATGTACTGCAACTCTGCAAGTCATTTTATTTAATATCAAGTATTTTATAACGCAATTTTACTGTAATTACCTGTGAATGACATCGGTAAAGATCGATTTAACACGATCTTAAGAATTCAGTGCAAATTTTAAATAAAAAAATAATAAAAAGTTTAAAGCTTGTTTCTTTCTTGACAATCGAAGATAAAAATAAGGTTTTTTATTTCGCATTTTATACTATTTTACGCATATAGGGACTGATTAATCTAGTTGGGAAAAATGTTCTGGGAACATGAATTCTGGATATACAGGGTAGAACATTTTAATCTATTATGGCTAAAATAGTTCGTTCAGATTGAAGCTATTTTTTGGGGTTGCTTTATTAATCAATTTTAATCCTAAAATGTAAGAGATAGCATAACACATTAAATTAGGAAATTGGTTGAAAATATTCTTTCGAAAATTGTAAGATTTCGGAGGAAATACGACGAAATACGAAAAATATATCATTGTTGCATTGAATCGAAAGAAAAAAAAACGCAAGATACAGAAAGATGCTTAAGCAAAAGTTGCCCAAATGTTAAAATAATAAAATAATATTTGCAACTAATTTAACAGCACTTAGAATCGATATCCTAAGCCAATATTTATTTTCTAGTGATCAATTAATAAATTATTAATTTATAAAGAAATAAAAAGCACAAATTTTATTACAAATTTTATATTTTCCGGCATTGAAACTTTATGATACCTTCAAATATAATTTATATGAAACAAAATATTGAATCACGAAAACCATTGAATCTTGTTGAGTTGGATAAATGTTGTTTTGGATGACTTATTTACAAGAAACATAAAACAAATACTCACGTGTGCTGTTAAGTCTGTTGTTTGTTTAAATGTTTGTTGATATTATTTATATTCGATGGATATACTTGAAATTTTGGCAGATCGTTGCATTTTTAGCCAAGATTGTCATTTGTAACCCAAAATTCTCACTGTAAAAGAAAATCATTATAAAAGAAATTTGTATCCGTTTCCACACTACCATTGAGGTAGGATACATCAGCGCGTTTTTTTTTACGTGGTATCCCCTATAGGCCTAATCCACGATCTTTTCCTTCTATTTAAGTGCATCCGGTTACATTTAAACAGAAGAAAAAGATAATTAATCATCCAATTTGTCGTGACCGGAACATGACAAATTGGATAACATTATCGCAATTCCTAAAAATAAAAATTCACAATCCCCAAATACTATCAGCCTAAATTTGACATCACTTAATATAATTACAGGACAGGTATTCCTAAAATATAAGAAAGAGATAAAACATAAATATCCCTGGAAAAAAATTCAATTATTTCAAAAAGAAAAGGGATAAATAAAAATTGCTTAATTTACAATAACCTTTATGCATAAATATTTCTGAAGGTCCATTTGAATTAACCATATCAACCTAGTTATAAGTAGACTTACCCCAGAATGAAACCAATCCAAAATATCACAGGCTATAACACAGGCGAAAAATCCATGTAATCAAGATCATTTTTTCCGTACATTATCTGTCTAGATATACCTAACTCACTTTAAGTGATGACTGCGCTTTTTTGCATGTCCCGTCTCACCGTCATCATGAGTTGATACATAATCCCCTATCGAGGCGCTTAGCTTTTAGACAGACATAACGAGAAAAAATTGATTTTTGACTACACAATTTGTCATAGTGTTATAACACATGCAACAAATCGAACGAGTTTTTCCTGAGAAACATCATACTAACCTTAGTTAGTCAACGTCGCTTCTCAGAATTTAGGGCAGACCGAATTTACAAATTTAAAATAATATATTTAAAAAAGAAAATAAAAAAAATTTAAAAAGAAAAATTAGGCAATTTTTCAACCCAGTTATAAGTTGACTTACCCCAGAATGAAACCAATCCAATATATCACAGGCTATAACACAGGCGAAAAATCCATGCAATCAAGATCATTTTTTCCGTACATTATCTGTCTAGATATACCTAACTCACTTTAAGTGATGACTGCGCTTTTTTGCATGTCCCGTCTCACCGTCATCATGAGTTGATACATAATCCCCTATCGAGGCGCTTAGCTTTTAGACAGACATAACGAGAAAAAATTGATTTTTGACTACACAATTTCTCATAGTGTTATAACACATGCAACAAATCGAACGAGTTTTTCCTGAGAAACATCATACTAACCTTAGTTAGTCAACGTCGCTTCTCAGGATATAGGGCAGACCGATTTTACAAATTTAAATTAATGAACTGATATTTAGAGTAAAATAAATTGAAAAAAACCAAAAATATCTCTGGGCATAAAAGTTAAAAATTGCTTAATTTGCAATAATATTTATGCATAACAATTAAAGAAAGTTCTAGGATAGGATATGATAAAAAAAGGTAATTCTAGGATAGGATATGAATTTTACAAGTCACAAACACAGAATTATACGAATGACATTGTCGGAGATGAAAAAGCATAAATATCTCTGGAAAAAAATTCAATTATTTTAAAAAGAAAAGGAATAAATAAAAATTGCTTAATTTACAATAACCTTTATGCATAAATATTTCTGAAGGTCCATTTGAATCAACCATATCAACCTAGTTATAAGTAGACTTACCCCAGAATGAAACCAATCCAAAATATCACAGGCTATAACACAGGCGAAAAATCCATGTAATCAAGATCATTTTTTCCGTACATTATCTGTCTAGATATACCTAACTCACTTTAAGTGATGACTGCGCTTTTTTGCATGTCCCGTCTCACCGTCATCATGAGTTGATACATAATCCCCTATCGAGGCGCTTAGCTTTTAGACAGACATAACGAGAAAAAATTGATTTTTGACTACACAATTTCTCATAGTGTTATAACACATGCAACAAATCGAACGAGTTTTTCCTGAGAAACATCATACTAACCTTAGTTAGTCAACGTCGCTTCTCAGAATTTAGGGCAGACCGAATTTACAAATTTAAAATAATATATTTAAAAAAGAAAATAAAAAAAATTTAAAAAGAAAAATTAGGCAATTTTTCAACCCAGTTATAAGTTGACTTACCCCAGAATGAAACCAATCCAATATATCACAGGCTATAACACAGGCGAAAAATCCATGCAATCAAGATCATTTTTTCCGTACATTATCTGTCTAGATATACCTAACTCACTTTAAGTGATGACTGCGCTTTTTTGCATGTCCCGTCTCACCGTCATCATGAGTTGATACATAATCCCCTATCGAGGCGCTTAGCTTTTAGACAGACATAACGAGAAAAAATTGATTTTTGACTACACAATTTCTCATAGTGTTATAACACATGCAACAAATCGAACGAGTTTTTCCTGAGAAACATCATACTAACCTTAGTTAGTCAACGTCGCTTCTCAGGATATAGGGCAGACCGATTTTACAAATTTAAATTAATGAACTGATATTTAGAGTAAAATAAATTGAAAAAAACCAAAAATATCTCTGGGCATAAAAGTTAAAAATTGCTTAATTTGCAATAATATTTATGCATAACAATTAAAGAAAGTTCTAGGATAGGATATGATAAAAAAAGGTAATTCTAGGATAGGATATGAATTTTACAAGTCACAAACACAGAATTATACGAATGACATTGTCGGAGATGAAAAAGCATAAATATCTCTGGAAAAAAATTCAATTATTTTAAAAAGAAAAGGAATAAATAAAAATTGCTTAATTTACAATAACCTTTATGCATAAATATTTCTGAAGGTCCATTTGAATCAACCATATCAACCTAGTTATAAGTAGACTTACCCCAGAATGAAACCAATCCAAAATATCACAGGCTATAACACAGGCGAAAAATCCATGTAATCAAGATCATTTTTTCCGTACATTATCTGTCTAGATATACCTAACTCACTTTAAGTGATGACTGCGCTTTTTTGCATGTCCCGTCTCACCGTCATCATGAGTTGATACATAATCCCCTATCGAGGCGCTTAGCTTTTAGACAGACATAACGAGAAAAAATTGATTTTTGACTACACAATTTCTCATAGTGTTATAACACATGCAACAAATCGAACGAGTTTTTCCTGAGAAACATCATACTAACCTTAGTTAGTCAACGTCGCTTCTCAGAATTTAGGGCAGACCGAATTTACAAATTTAAAATAATATATTTAAAAAAGAAAATAAAAAAAATTTAAAAAGAAAAATTAGGCAATTTTTCAACCCAGTTATAAGTTGACTTACCCCAGAATGAAACCAATCCAATATATCACAGGCTATAACACAGGCGAAAAATCCATGCAATCAAGATCATTTTTTCCGTACATTATCTGTCTAGATATACCTAACTCACTTTAAGTGATGACTGCGCTTTTTTGCATGTCCCGTCTCACCGTCATCATGAGTTGATACATAATCCCCTATCGAGGCGCTTAGCTTTTAGACAGACATAACGAGAAAAAATTGATTTTTGACTACACAATTTCTCATAGTGTTATAACACATGCAACAAATCGAACGAGTTTTTCCTGAGAAACATCATACTAACCTTAGTTAGTCAACGTCGCTTCTCAGGATATAGGGCAGACCGATTTTACAAATTTAAATTAATGAACTGATATTTAGAGTAAAATAAATTGAAAAAAACCAAAAATATCTCTGGGCATAAAAGTTAAAAATTGCTTAATTTGCAATAATATTTATGCATAAACAATTAAAGATGGCTCATTTAATCTTAATTTACCTTTATTAACATAAACTTACTTAGAAACAAACCCGAAAATGAAATTTAAGATTTGGAATTCAAATGAAGGGAATAGATAAATGTCAAATAAATAAGCTATTCATAGTGAATAGTAAAACACACACTCAAATTAATTATATTACTAAGAATAAATTATTACATGAGATTTAGAAAATTAAAATTAAAATTTTACTTACCTGGATTTTGAACTCCATACCTGTGTAAGAGGAGTAGGACTCGCTATACTCTCTGCCACACGACTTGATGCTTGTTACAATTTAAACGGCCATAATCGGTGATAAAACTGGACCAACCTAATGAATAAATATATTTTAGTGATAAATAATTAAAATAATTAAAAATAATTTTATTATTATCTAGTGTATGTACAAATATCAGCCAATTGATTCTCTGTAGGTATATGTTCAATTTTTAAATTATCTTTTTTTAATTCTGATCGAATGAAATGGTATTTAATGCCAATGTGTTTACTTCTTTTACTTTCCCAATTCTTAACTTATTGAATACTTGATTGATTATCCTCAAAAATTACTGGTTTAACGATAATATTAAAACATTCATTTTACAAACCGCAGCTAGCTAATGCAACTTAATATTCTGTTTTTTAGATTTTCAAAATATATTATTTCCAAATAATTGAAGGGCGTACATGCGTCAACGATAATAGTAGAGAAACAAAAAACAATATGGTAATGCGATAGTTTAAATGATTTTCTATGATTTAAGACAAGAAAAATAACCTGTTATCGAATTATTTTCATTGAATTTTAAGTTTAAAAAATTGACTAAAAGTAAGATTTAATATGGGACTAAATGGAAAATATAAATACGATATTATTCTAAAATTATATCGATACCAATACTTTTTTTTACAAGCTTTTACCAGGTAATAATTATTTAAACTTTTAATAGAATTTCAAAAAAATTTCTATTAATTTAAAATTCTTTAAAATTTACATACTGTTTCCCTACGAACGCACGTAGCAAAACAGGTTCACGCATGTACGTGAACTTAAATAACATTTCATTCGATCAGAATTTTAAAAAAAATTGATTATATACCTTCAAAAAATGAACTGGCTGATATTTGTACCAAAGGTTTATCAAATCAAAAATTTCACAAATTTGCTCAGCCCATAGGAATATGTTTTGTTTGAATTGAGCGGAGTGTTGAAATCAATTGAATACAAATTTAGTTTCATTTATTATTTTGATAGAATTTTTTTCGATATTTAGTAACGGATTGTAGAGTTATTTAGTTATTCATTTAAGGACGTACATTCATGAGACTTGTAAGTAGACAAATAAAAATAATTATGATGATAAAAAAGTTTAAATGATTTAAGAAAGAAAAAATATACAATTATATAAATTAATCGAAACGTAATTAATGTTAAATTTTAAATTCAAAAAGTGACAAAAATTAATCTTTAACATAGGTTTAAATGGAAAATATAAATCGATATTTCTCAAAAATTATATCGATAACTATACTTGAAACTTTTATCAGTTAGTAATTATTAAAAATTTTAATAAAATTTCAAAATTATTTCAAATTTAAATACTGTTTCCATATAAACGCACATAGCAAAACAGGTTGATGAATGAACGTCTTTAAATAAAAATTATAATTATTAATATTAAAACTGTGTGTTTATTAGTAAACTCTACATCTAAAATAACACTAACGTCAAAAAATTTTATCGAACCATAGTACATATTCATTTTGTTATATTTATTATAAATAAATTTTGTATAAATGAGATTGAATCTCTTGGGAATAATTTTGAAATCGAAAAATCGCGAAATCGAAAAATTTTGAAATCAAATAAAAATACTTGTAGTCAATCACTAATAATAAAACAACTAATTCTAGAATGTGATTTCAATTAGAAAAAATAAACAAATGATTCCAACATAATTTTTTTTAATTAATATTAAAAGTTTTGTGTAAAAAAGCATTTGGACAAAATGTGAAACAAATTAAATATAATATAGAATTTTACAATATACAAAAAAAGAATTAGAAAAATGTAAATTAAAACAAAAACTTACTCAGAAACAAATTCGAAAATGAAATTTGACGTTTGGAAGTCAAATGAAGGTGAAACACAAAGCACAAATGTAACCAACTGTCCACTATGAACGATGAAACACTACTGACCTAATGAATAATTTTGATTGACCACACCCGAAAAAAGCGCGGAAATTTAACACGCATTTAAATTAATGAAATTAATTTGAATAAATCAGACCATGAAATGTAGAGAAAAAATTTAAAATTTTTATTTGCCCGAGCTTTGAACCATAGACCTTCGATCTACGAGTCGCACCCGCTTAACACCGAGCTGCGACACCTCTTATATGATGAAACAATATCAAGAGACATTATCGGTGATAAAGCTGTACAAACCTAATGAAAAACTTTGAGTGACTAAAACACCTGTGGGATTGTTATACAAACTTAAATTAATAACGTAGGGAAAAAAAAAATTTTCTGCCTTAGTGGGTTTCGAACCCACGATCTTAGTACTACGAGTCGGACTCGCTTACCACTCCGCCATATAACCCGATATATATACATACAATTTAAAAATCTAATATCAGTGAGAAAATTATATTAACCTAATGAATAAATAAATTTAACTTATTCCAAAATAAATGCGTATTCAAATTAATTTAATTGATTTGCAAAAAATCATATGAATAAATTCATAAAAAAAAAAATTAAAGTTTATACTTATTCGGGATTTGAGTGAGAAAACCGAATAAGTATAAACCGAAAACACATCCTTCTAAACCGAAACACATTAAGTCATTCGGATACAGTGTAGTAATAACTATTCATAGACCCTATTTATTAAGAATTTTTTGCTTCTATTATAAAATGTTCTATTACAAATATCAGGTTTTTCCTCGGTTTTTTTACTACATTTATGTCACATGATTAATGTTTTTTTTCCACTGTAAATGATTAACATAATGATTATCATTAAAATTTTTCGATATGTGGAGTAATTTTTAAAATATCGAAAATTGAAAATTTTGTTTAATTATTTAGCTTTCGATATTTCGATAACCAAGACAAATAACGAAAAATTTCGTATTTTCATGATCAGAGTTGAAAATAAAGAACAAATAATTTCAACCACGAATCTCAACTTGATATTACTATGGGCCATTTTAGGAACCGGACTCTCTTAGGTCAAGGAAAATCCCAAATCGTTAGAAATATTTTCTAAATCGATATTAATGTATTATTTATGTATTTTTATTTATTCATATTCCAAAGTATTTTTCTTATTTTAAATACACAGTTCGTTAAAAACTTTTCCTTCATTCAATTTTTTTTTCTTGATACAATTAGAAAGAAAACCAATTATTTGTGCACTTCATTAAAAGGGATGACTTTCTCCAGATTACGTACCTACACTAAGATCAAAGTAATCAAAAACAATATAAAAGAAAAAAACTCAATTTTCAATTACTGTTATTAAAATTATTATGATACAAAGAAAATATAATCACAGTTTGAATTTGATTTTATAAATTTTATAAATTCTATTTCTAACGGTTTACAAGATGAGTCCTACGGACCTAAGACCCAATTGACCAATGTTAATATTTTAAGCGTTACAAACTTGGGACTAAACTTGGTATATTTCATATACATGTTATAAAAGGTTTTTTGTTTTTTACTTGCAACCATTTTACTTGATGTTGATGATTTTATAATAAAAAAAAAACAAGTGAAAACAAACACTGAGTTAATTATATTAATACATACTATAAAATGTGCACCTAATTAACGCCCTCGTGGGTAAACAGTGATGTTTACAAAAAAATGTTTCAAACAAAAGTTTTTATTTTTTTATAAGGAACATTTTTTACATTTAAACTTTTGACCCAAGACCCAAGACCCATGATGCTCATTTACGAACTTGACCTCACTTTTTACGTCCTGAGTACGCTGTAAAAATTTCAGCTCGATATTTTTTTTCTTTTTTGAGTTATCGTGTCCACAGACGGACGGACGGACAACCGGAAATGGATTAATTAGGTGATTCTATGAACACCTATACCAAAATTTTTTATAGCATCATTATTTTTAAGCATTACAAACTTGGGACGAAACTTAATATACTATGTATATTTCATATATACATGGTATAAAAATATGGAGTAAAGGTCTATCATCCAAGTATTTACACCTTAACTGATACAAATTCATAAAATCAATCAAATATTATTGTTTAATCTATTTCTTACAATTTTACTAATTATCAAAATTTCGAGTTTTGTAGTGTTTACATGAAAAATTTCAATTATGTTTGCATATTTTGTTTCAAACATTAACTTCAACTAGATTGTGTAATTCCCATTCACTGACCCACATATTTCTTGAAAAGACCCAAAAAAAAGCTGTTTTTCCCATGAATCAAATTAATTAATAAACACTTACTTAAAATATTGATGTCAGCTATTCTCAATTTTAATGAATATGTTTTATCTTAAGTAAAGTAATAACGCACCTTAAGTAAGTAAGTACCTATCTGAGTCTGACTTAGTAAGTAAGGTACAACCATTGAACAGTTGACCAGATGGACAATTATTATTGAAGGTCATGCAAGGTCATTTATTTATAAAACATCAATTAATAATACTTATAAACTAGCTACACCCGTACGGAATTACACTCCTGTAGTCGATAAATATATATCTAAGACATTCTTTACTTACTCTGGTGTGTGTGTATATTATTTTTCTCGCCGCCGAAGAGGTAGAAAACGACAATTTTGTTTTGCACAGTGGAACAAAAGTGGACACTTTTTGCACGGAGATGACTGAAAAAGATTGGGATCTTTCTGAAATGAAATGGTCATTTTGATCACACACACGAAAACATTGTATCGTTTCAGTGTCGCAATGTGTTCTTAAAAATAAAGAATACAAATTAAAATCTTAAATTTATTTAAGTAGATAAAGTATAAGGTATCGTCATATCATATTGAAGTAATAATACCTACTTAAAACAAAAATTTATTCTTAATGCATGCACGCAAATACAAAAATATAATTTATTAGTTTTGAGTTTTACTAAAACTATGACACTTAATTGGCATTGGCACTTAACTTTATTTAAGTACAATGTGTTACACAAACATTTAAGGTGTTTGTTTGTACTGTTAAACGCGTTTATATGGCTTTCATACTTGTTCACCCTCTTTGTTCACAATGAATATATTCATCTATTCCCATCTAGCATCTTGGCTACTTAGCAAAATTTGACAAATGATGTATCGTTAAAACAAAATATCATTATGTAGTCGGGATTATGTCTCGACGACTACATAATCACGCTTTTAGAAGTATGAAAACAAGAAAATATTTTCATCTGAAATTACTATAATTAGTAAAATCATCATTACAGTCGGGGAATCTCTTTTCTAATCTGTGGAAAACTGTTTAATCTTAGATGGGGTTTTAGTATTTGAACTTTATAAAATAAAATTTAATGCATGTTTTGTATTTTTTTAAATATCTACCTTCAATATATATGAAACTTTCAGTAAAAATAGGTGTAATATGAATTCTATTTAAAATGAATTATGTGTGAGATATTTTTATTCAAGTTTTGTTTTTTGTATTTTATAAATTTAAAATAATAATAAATGGTTGGCTTTATGGACATTAATAATAATTATAACAAAACAAAATGTTATTAATTTTAATTTTTAAGAAAGTTTTTTATTTCAAACAAATTATTATTATTATTATTATTTATATTTTACCTAAATTTTAATTTTAAAATTCATACAAGATTAAATATTAAATTATACGGAAGTTCTTGTAATGGATCCAAAATTCAGCATATCTTTCCGTTTCATGGCTGGGACAATGAGCGTGATTCAAATCGAAAACGAAATATTTGGGTTTGGTTAAAACTTAATCATTTAATACAACTTTTATATGAAACTTTAAATACTAAAGCACCCTCCCTTATCTAGGTGGTACACACACACACATTTTAATGAATTGGTCTGTTGTGTGATGGTCTCAGGTGTTTTAAATGTGAAACAATAAAGTACTAACAGCTATAATAATAATAATAATAATAATAACTGTAGCACTGGTGTTATGTTGACACCATACATATACATACAACGCTGTATAAGTGTTTACAACACCATCACAAATAATTAGTCAAAAAGTTTATAGTGTTGCTTGTACTCATGTTAGTTTATTATCCATGTTGGTCACATTTGTTACCATTTATAACACCATTCATACATATACAGGGTGCAAAACACCACCACTTTAATTGTTTAAAGGTCAACTAAAAGGACGCAACCCATTGTGAATCGTTCTTATAATTAAAAATAACCTTATACGCCATTAAAAGAGTAGAAATATGGTATCTAGTGGTACTTTTAGAGAATAATTTTTTTTTCGTAAACTATATAATAAAACAGTTTTGCATATGTAACCAACTTAAGTAAACACCCTGTATATATCTAACTTATACAATAATGACAGCTTTATAACTGTATACAGTCCCAATGGCCCCAACAACCGTCCATATAGTTCTAATAGGTCTGATGTTAATTATTTGTATGAAAATATGGACACTTTCATTTTGTAAGTGTACCAAAGATCAATACAAGACATTCCTTCTCTATGATTTCTGTAGGTCAATTACGATAAATTTTTCAGATCTATCGGAAAAGGTATCTTGAAACATGCCTAAGAACACTCTCCATTAAATTACTTTTTTCTTTAAAGCCTTTTCCAAACTGAAACGATTTTGAAGAAATTCGCCAATGTTTTAGTTATTTCATGTAATTATGATTGGTTGATAGAAAATTTGTTTGAGGAAAAGTAAAATCACAAAAAAAACGTTGCTGATATAGAAATGTAAATGAATGTGCATTAAAGTTTAAAACAAACTAACTAACAAATAATAAAACAGAATAAATAAATAAATAAATAAATAAAAAGTTTATAACAAAGGTTATAAAATAAAGAAGATATAGAAGAAAGCAATGAAAACTTGAAATATTAAAATAAAAACATTTTACTATATGTATAGAATAGAGAATAATAAATTATTAATATTTTAAAATTTATTAATTTATGATGAAAAAACTTTAATATTTTATTTGAAAAGAACCTGCTAAAACTCTAAATCCATTATTTTAATAGCAAAAAGCAGTCCATACATACAGTTGGACTGGGATCTGCAGTCATATTTGATGACTTACTTCAAAACTTTCTGATACTTAATCAAATAGCACATCTGACTCCAAACCTATTTTGTATTTGTATCATCTTATTAAAATAAATATAATACTTGATTGTAAAGCTGTACATAGACGTTTATTAATAGTACCTACCTAAATATTTTATTAATTCTCAATGATCAAGGAAAAATTGTCTGTTTGCTGTAAATACTTAAAGAAAAAGCTTTTTATATCATTTATATGAAATATATGAAGGTATACTAAGTTTGGCCACAAGTTTGTAACACTGACAGACGGACAGACAACCGAAAATGTATTAATTAGATGATTTTATGAACATCTTATACCAAAATTTTGTTGATAGAATAAATATTTTGAAAATAATTTATAAAATTGAACATATGCATAATCAATCATTCAAACCAACAAATCTAAATAAAAAAGTAAGCACTATACGAAAATACGATAGAACATAATTCCAACCGGATGTCCACGACATCTTTCATGTGTAGTGTATCCATACTTTTAAAGCATCCTGTACAACAAATAACTCAAATAAAAAGATAATTATTTTAATATAGAATGTTGATGAGCTAAAAACACGGTTCCAGCAGTGATAACTTGATGAATAACCTACTCTTCACCCCCTAACCATCCCCCGTTCATATCATTCCCACTCCCATTACAGTTTTATAATAATAATAATAATAATAATCATAATAATGGTATAAATTTCTTGTTGGTTTGAGTTTAATAAATAAGGAAGGTTGTAGTACCTTGAACTACAATTTACATTTATGGATAATTTATTTTGATCCATTTTATAATTTTGGATCAATGTTTAAGAGGGAACTTATCCTGTTCTGTAATGGCATTACGTAGAAAATAAATAAATCACAGCACACACTGGTTATTTAATCAATTAACCTTGTTAGTTGTAAAATACAACCGAAAATGGACTAATTAGGTGATTTTATGAACACCTATATGGGACTAAACTAAACATGGTATAAAAACAATTTTAGTAATTTAAAGGACGTTGTTTGACCCAAGTTACATGACGATGCATCTTTTTAAACGTATATAATCTCTATCACATATATGTATGTAGTAATTTATAAGTATCTGTTCAAGGTACAACACATTACCGTACCTGTGTTTTTGTCACAGGTGTCGTTGAATAAAACCCTCAACTTTTATCATTAAAATTTATTAAAAATTCAACAAATATATAATTTTAATATTCCTGTAATATATTCCTGTAGGATAGAATTATTATACATATATATATATATATCCTATACCTCATAAACCATTTATTATTATTATTATAATTATTATTATGGATTTAAATACATCGTATAACTACCATTGATTCATACAAGAATTAGGTATAGGTACTCTTGTTAATGGATTCAAGTTCATCCTTCTCTTGATTATGGAAGTAATAGTCGAGTTAACAAAGTTCAAATTTTGTTAAATAGAGAAATAACTAGCTCAACCCGTACGAAATTCTGCTTCCACAGTTACCGTAACACTCCCCCTAAACAAAAGGGGTTAGGTACGTCCCTGAGAGTACTAAACAACTGTGGAAAATTTCAAAGATGCATTAATTTTTCCCGTTTAGATATTTAATTTCATTGTACTATTACTTTACAATGCGATGTGTGATCTAATAATAAGCGTGTACGCATGCTCACAAACATATCTCATCTAGCGTAACGAATAGCGTAATAAATAGATAATATTATAATATAAAAATTTAGCTGATTTAGCTAAAAAATAAAAATCATAGCAAAGTAAAGCAAGGAAGGAACATATAAATATAACAGATTATCATCAAAGATCAGCATCAGAATCAGAATCAGGATTATAAAGAACATATTTTAAATATTAATAAAGAGAGAAAGAGCTTGCTTACACCTACACTATGAGTGAATGAATGAATGAGAGCTGAGCTGAGCTGAACTGAGCTGCAATGCATTCTATATTTGATTCCATTTAGTTTAATTTAATTGACTCAATCAAGAGCGTATCGTACGGTTATATATCAGACAGGGTGGACCACACACTCACAATTTACTACTTTTTAATTTATTTTTTATATAGGTTGTTTCATTTTTTTAAATATTTATGAAAATACTGACACGTTTCAAAATCCTTACGAAACCTGTCCAAAAACAACGATTTCAATTTTAGAAAACGTTGCTTTATCCATGTTTTCACGAAAAACTGAAACATTGACTACAAAATATGACTCTTCTTGATATCTATTGGTAACAAAATAATGTAAATTATCGGAACATTCAAATTGGTATCCAATTCTTAAAAATTTTTACTAAATAATTCACGTTTATAAATTGTTGGGTTGGGTTGGGTTGGGTTGGGTTTGATAGCTAACAAAATAGTAATGAATTTGATGAGTGTAAAATAGTTGAACATATAATGGTTACCATGACTTACACACAACATATTTCACATACTTACGTGACAAATTTTTCCAATTTGCTTACCATTGTTCAAATCACTTCGTTACAAAACATAACAAAATATTTGAACATTTTAAGATTCGTTTCGTAACGTTAATTGATTGCGTAAATCTGGAAATTTAACGCCTATTAATTGCCTTTCTTTGACTATATTTGAAAGGTTTGATCTATGCTAATGATCCTCAAAGCATGAATGACACCCTGTATATATACAATATACTTATAGTGGTGGTATCAACATGACACCACCACCACCAAGTAGTGGTTTAGTATTAGCAAGGAAATGAAACAACACACACATATTTAATTCAAAATCGTATTAAAATAGCATCACTACACTAAAAACAAGCGTTCAATATATACAGGATGTTTATTATTACTACTTAAGTTGGCTACATATGTAGTGTGATCAAATAAAAAAAAATGGCGTCAATTGTTAGATAATTCTGAGTTCGGAGAAAAAAATTGAATTTAGTAGATCATTATGATACAAATTGAAGAAACTAAAATCTAACATTTTTTGATGGTCGGAAAGGGTCCAAAAAAAATGGTAAAGTGGCCTAATCCGGTCTTTCGCATCAGACACCCTCGGCTTGAGTTAAAAATAAAAAAGCGTTTAATAAGCTTAGGCGCCGTAAAAAGGCAAAAAAAATGAGCTGCAAATGAACCCGATTGGTCCATCAATGACCCCACAAATTGCAAAAAACCATCGATTTTGCTCGAAATTTCAAAACTTCATAACTCTTGTTGTTTTAAAGATTCAAAGCTGAGATTTAAATGGATTGTAGCTTTTATGCCCATGAAGTATCACACACAATTTCAGTAAGATCGAATGTATACTTTTTGCAAACCGCAACTGAATGCAAAAAAACAGGACTTTTGTAAAATGGCTCTAAAAAAGTTGTGGTGCGGTAACGCGCTATTTTTTTTACGCGATCGTATGCTTCAATAGTTAAAATAATACCTACTAAAGGGCCAACCTCTTATCTTTAGTAAAAGTTACTAAAATATTAATTTTAAATTACTATTATTTTAAATTATAACATTAAAAATAGGATTGGAGTAATGGGAGCAATTGTTAAGAGACAAAAGTTATGTAACATTATAACAACAACAGTCACTTATGGAAGTACTAGGATTATTCTTGCTACCCGGGTAAAAAAAATTATATATAATTATATATAATTACATATAACAATATATAATTATATATAATTACATATAATTATATATAAATTACATATGATTATATATAATTATATATAATTATACATAATTATATATAATTATATATAATTATATATAATTATATATAATTATATATAATTACATATAATTATATATAAATTACATAAAATTATATAGAATTACATATAATTATATATAATTATATATAATTTCATATAATTTCATATAACTATATATATAAGTATATATTATTATATATAATTATATGTAATTTATATATAATTATATGTAATTATATATAGTTATTAATAATTATATATAATAATATATAATAATATATAATTATGTTTAATTATATATAATTATATATAATTACATATAACTATATATAATTATATATTATTACATATAATTACATATAAATTACATATAATTATATATTACTATATGAAATTATATATAGTTATATGTAGTTATATATAATTATATGTAATTATATATAATTACATATAATTATATATAATTATATATAAATTACATATAATTATATATAATTATATATAATTACATATAATTACATATAATTATATATAATTTCATATAATTTACTATAATTATATATAATTATATGTAATTATATATAAATTACATATAATTATATATAATTTCATATAATTATATATTATTATATATAATTATATGTAATTTTTATATAATTATATGTAATTATATATAATTATATATAATTATATATAATTATATATAATTATATATAATTATATATAATTATATATAATTATATATAATTATATAAAATTATATATAATTATATGTAATTTATATATAATTATATATAATTATATGTAATTATATATAATTTCATATAGTAATGTAGTTATATGTAATTATATATAATTATATATAATAACATATAATTATATATAATTATATATAATTACATATAATTACATGGAATTTATATATAATTTTATATAATTATATATTATTATATATAATTATATAAAAATTACATATAATTATACATAATAATATATAATTATATGAAATTATATATAATTATATGTAATTGTATATTATTATATATAATTTTTTTTACCCGGGTAGCAAGAAAATTTGTTCTTAATCTTGCTATACTAGAATGTAATAATATATAATAATATATAATAATATATAATTATATATAATTATATGTAATTATATATAATTATATGTAATTTATATATAATTACATATAATTATATATAATAATATATAATTATATATAATTATAGTAAATTAAATGAAATTATATATAACTATATGTATTTATATGTAATTATATATAATTATATGTAATTTATATATAATTATATATAATTATATGTAATTATATATAATTACATATAATTATATATAATTACATATAACTATATATAATTATATATAATTACATATAATTATATATAATTATATATAATTTCATATAATAATATATAATTATATATAATTATATGTAATTTATATGTAATTATATGTAATAATATATAATTATATATAGTTATATGTAATTATATATAATTATATATAATAATATATAATAATATATAATTATGTTTAATTATATATAATTACATATATAATTATATTAATTATATATAATTAACTATAATTATATATAAATTACATATAATTATATATAATAATATATACTTATATATAATTATATGAAATTATATGAAATTATATATAATTATATATAATTATATATAATTATATATAATTATATATAATTATATGTAATTATATATAATTATATATAATTATATGTAATTTATATATAATTATATGTAATTATATAAAATTATATAATATTACATATAATTATGTATAATTATATATAATTATATATAATCATATGTAATTATATATAGTTATATGTAATTATATATAATTATATGTAGTTATATATAATTATATATAATTATACATAATTATATATAATTATATGTAATTATATATAATTATATATAATTATATGTAATTATAAATAATTATATATAATTATATGTAATTTATATATAATTATATGTAATTATATAAAATTATATAATATTATATATAATTATGTATAATTATATATAATTATATATAATCATATGTAATTTATATATAATTATATGTAATTATATATAATTATATATAGTTATATGTAATTATATATAATTATATGTAATTATATATAATTATATATAATTTTTTTTACCCGGGTAGCAAGAATAATCCTAGTACTTCCATAAGTGACTGTTGTTGTTATAATGTTACATAACTTTTGTCTCTTAACAATTGCTCCCATTACTCCAATCCTATTTTTAATGTTATAATTTAAAATAATAGTAATTTAAAATTAATATTTTAGTAACTTTTACTAAAGATAAGAGGTTGGCACTTTAGTAGGTATTATTTTAACTATTGAAGCATACGATCGCGTAAAAAAAATAGCGCCTTACCGCACCACAACTTTTTTAGAGCCATTTTACAAAAGTCCTGTTTTTTTGCATTCAGTTGCGGTTTGCAAAAAGTATACATTCGATCTTACTGAAATTGTGTGTGATACTTCATGGGCATAAAAGCTACAATCCATTTAAATCTCAGCTTTGAATCTTTAAAACAACAAGAGTTATGAAGTTTTGAAATTTCGAGCAAAATCGATGGTTTTTTGCAATTTGTGGGGACATCGATGGACCAATCGGGTTCATTTGCAGCTCATTTTTTTTGCCTTTTTACGACGCCTAAGCTTATTAAACGCTTTTTTATTTTTAACTCAAGCCGAGGGTGTCTGACGCGAAAGACCGGATTAGGCCACTTTACCATTTTTTTTGGACCCTTTCCGACCATCAAAAAATGTTAGATTTTAGTTTCTTCAATTTGTATCATAATAATCTACTAAATTCAATTTTTTTTCTCCAAACTCAGAATTAAAGAATTCAAAAAGTTAATTTGATCACACTAATGGTAGAAAACTTTATTATTATAATGCAGCTATTTACTTTTAACATCGAATGTACTGGGTTCCTACAAATTGAAAAAGTAAGATAAGAATGTTAATGATCATTTAGAAATGTAGACCACTTAGAACAGATAATAGGAGAAACAAACGGTTCAAAAAATCACTTCCGAGATATGTAAGTGTGTATTTAAATAATTGTTTTAAGGAATGAATTGTTAACGATGGGAATACTTTAATTTTTGTCAAAATAAATTCTTAAAATACACATCTCCCAATTCATTTATGTGGTAACACTTTATTGAACAACCCTGTATATATTATATATATATATATGTGTGGATATAGAATTGATTGAATAGAATAGAATGAATGAATTCAACATGGATTGAATCCTTGTATTATTATTTAACTGTAATTCATATTACAATTTATATTTACAGTCTAACGCCTTTATACACACAAACATATTACATTACATTACATTACAGTATTACAGTATTACAGTATTGTATTGTTGTGTAGTATAGTCAATTGTTGTACAGTACAATAATTAACTACAATGCTAGAATTATTAACAATGAATTGAACATTTAAATATTAAATATTAAATCTATTCTATTCACATTATTATTAATATACAGACATTATATTATTATGTACAGTGTGTACAAGAAAATAGTGTGCACTTAGACTGGGCTGAATTTATTAATTTACTCATTGTTTAAATAAAAATACCTTATATTAATATCCATGCCATTAAATATATGTTTAACTATCGATAAATTTAATTAAAATCTGCATATATATAAAAATAAATTGCTGTGCGTTAGTCTCGCTAAATCTCAAAAACGGCTGGACCGATTTTCAAAATTTTTTGTTTGTTTTGTTCGTTATAGTTCAGGGATGGTTTAGAAAAAAAATCATTTTCATTTTAAAAATTGATTACCTTTTGTTTCGGACAGTTTCTTAAAAAACTAATGTAATAAAATGAATAACAAATATCTTGGGTCTTTGTCCAACTTATTACTGTGTGTCCGAAACAGTAATGAATCGTAATTGAAATGAAAAGGACAATTTCGGAATAATTAGATTCAATGCGGAATAATTTCAGAGACTGAACGGAATGAAAATGTTGGCTCTACAGTCAGATTCATAAAATATCTCGAAAATTACTCATTTAATGGTCAAATAAACACGATTTTTGTAATTTTCGGGTCAAAATTACCTTATAAACTTAGTTTTATCGAAATCGGAAACAAAAACTTTTTTTACACTTTTTGCAATTTGTAAAAATCGAAAAAATCATAAAAAATTCAAAAAAACACAATTTTTGTAATTTTTGGTTGGGTTGGGTTGGGTTGGGTTGGGTTGGGTTAGGTTGGGTTAGGTTGGGTTAGGTTGGGTTAGGTTGGGTTAGGCTGGGTTAGGCTGGGTTAGGCTGGGTTAGGTTGGGTTAGGTTGGGTTAGGTTGGGTTGGGTTGGGTTAGGTGTGGGTGTGGGTGTGGGTGTGGGTGTGGGTGTGGGTGTGGGTGTGGGTGTGGGTGTGGGTGTGGGTGTGGGTTGAGTGGGTGTGGTTTTTTTTCAATTTTATTGATCTGTATATATAAAAATAAATTGCTGTGCGTTAGTCTCGCTAAAACTCAAAAACGACTGGACCGATTTTCAAAGTATGTACAGTCTAATCTTTACAATAATATAGAATAGCTAACAAAATAATGTAGATAATAAATTTTTTATAATAAATACAATGTTCATTTTTGAAAGAGCACACATTATATTTTAATTTTCAGTCCGCTTCAATGATTTATGAATTTCTCATCTACCAAAAAATTATCCTGTTTGAAATGAGCGGTATTTCAATACGCTATTGCCCCAGTTTGCTTTAATCTCACAAAAAAGACAAAGTTAGTGGCGTTATAAAATTTTTATTTTATCAATAACTTTTGTTTTATTTAAGTGGTCAATCGTGTTGTAGCTTCAAAAAATAATTTAATACAAGTTGAGATTATTAACGATATTTTTTTAATATCATGTCAACTTTATTAATATCAAGAATTCTATGAAATTCTCTACACTTCCGGTCGTTTTAACCCCATTCGTATGCATTTCTTGGCATGTATAATATTAAATAACTCTAATATACTTGTAAATCGATTGTATTTATAAATAACTGTTACACCCTGTAACACATAGATGCAATAGCAGTACATATAATATTTGTATTGTTATAAATTGTTGAATATGCTTTTGAATTTCGATTGTTGATACTTATTCAATTCAACAAATACATAAAATATAATAAAAGCTACGTACAGCAGCTTTGAGTTAAGCTTATAGCTAAGCTATAAATATATTATTTATTTATTAACTATAAATGGCTAGTTCTATTATATCTGTCTGCGTATTATACTGTTTACTGTTACACACTGTAAGTATTCTATAAATTTAAGTACATAATCATATGTCTAGTCATAAACATAAACAATCATGGATTAGAACTGACTGACTGAGTTTAGACTGATTTACATTATAGCTGATTCAGCTTTCTTTTAATCAATCAAAAAAAAATTGATTTACCAACTCTGAACTCTTTAGAGTTAGAAATTAACAATATTTAAAACACCCCCAACTAATTTTTCAGGTACTTATCCCTAATCTGGCACTTGAAACATATCTAAGAACACTCCACATTAAATTACCTTTCAAAAGAACCAAAAAAATTCCAAATCGGTTCATCCGTTTAAGAACTACGGTGCCACAGACACACATGCATAGCGGTCAAACTTATAAACCCCCTTTTTTTTTGGTTCGGGGGTTAAAGATAAAGGAATAAGCATTTTAATGGCTAGTCAAAAACATATTTTACTAAATTCTTGTACTCTTTATGTTCAAACTCTCACTTACAATTTTATTATTAAATTGAATCACTTGCTATTTTGTAAATATTGAGTGTTTTATAATTTATATGAATAGATAGATACCCTGTGTATACTGTTTATTAATTATTACCATTAGGCCACAAGACCAGATTGACGTCACGGAATTTGCGCCCTCACGTTTACACGTACAGTGATGTTTACGAAAGAATGATTCAAATAAAAATTGTTAATTTTTGTATAAGGAATAACTTTTACATTTAAACTTTTGTTCTATCACTAATGGTTTACAAGATTGATTAAGAGTTTTGGAGGGGTGGTGGTGGTGGTTTTGAGGTATTTTCTCTAAACACTTAGTTTTCGAAAAAAAATTCTTGAAAATTCTGGGGGAATTCGCTTAGTTAAACGCAGCTACTACGCTACGAACTTGTTTGCTTCTTATTTGGGTGTTAATATTTGATGGTAAGCAAGTTAGTTAGAACATGAACAAACTTTCCATCAAACATAGTTCAAAGATGAAGATGAAGATTCACCCATATGGGGTCGTCTCAAACTCCATAACTCACACTGATTGAATCAAATATATATATAAAAAAAAAATGAAAAATGTCAAATCTGTCAATCTGTCATTCAACTTTACAACTAAAGATATTTGATCAAAATAAATAAATAAAAAAAAAATAAATAAGAAGGAACGGTGGTGAAATGGATCACACAGGTCAGACCAACAGCTTTATGGTCAGTATAAAATAGCTAGACTCGTGCGGAATTCCGCTCCGATAGTTACCATAACTGTCCTACCCTTATTTCCTTATTCCGTTACGGCAACTACTGGAGCGGGTCCATACGGGTCGAACTAGTAATCAATATTTTTAAATATTTTATTGTTTTCGTGATAAAAACAATAGTAGGTAACTTTCTATCAGGAAATTATTAAAAAATATTGAGTTGTAAGACCAATAATATTAATATTGTGTTCAATGCAATAAGAGATGGAATCAATCATTTGTATTTGTAACAAATTTAAACTTATATGTCACATGATTCAAATTATTATGACAAACCAATTAACAGAATTAATTGTTTAAACATCTAGTTAAAATTTATATCTATAATTAAAAATATTGAAGCTATTTTTATAATTACCTATATTAGGTGTTTCAAAAGTAACGAGATGCTGTAACATTCTGCTCCAAGTTCTGATGCTCCAAGGAAACATTCAAGGGTGTCGCCAGCCGATGGCAAAGAGAGAGGCAAGTTGCTTTATGGAGAATGGGAAAAGTATGAATTGTGGGTACAAGTAAAAAAATATGAGATAAAAACGCAAATATTTATTTTTATTTTAAAATTAGACTTATTTTACCAATAATTTGCCTATCGAACAGGCATTTCAACCGTTTTGAAATGGCTGTTCAATACTTCATCTGGTCCTGGACTTTAAATTGAATTGATATTGGATTCAGTTGACACCAACCAACACAAACGCACCACGCTTCATGTCACAATAAGTATTTTTAATAAGAGACATTTTTTTTTAAAGGAAACTGAACAAAAAAAGGAAATGACATCACACCGTGAGGCTGGTGTGTCACCTAAAGTTTAAATCATTTTTTTTAAATCAATTTCTTTTGAATTTAAAAAAAAAATACAAAGATAGTCGAAGGTACCGTTTGTGACAATAAGATGCCACTGGTGTGATATCACACACACAGACTCCAGTTACCACCCTCAGTGTAAGTATAGACTGTAGAGCGTCAAGTGTTGTACCTTGAACCACTTTTGCCATTTTTTGAGTTAAAAAGACACAAATTTTATCAGTAACACAAAAACCAATTTGAATGTTCCGGTAATGTACTTTATTTCGTCGCCAATAGATGTCAGGAAAAGTCATATTTTGCAGTCAATGTTTCAGTTTTTCCTGAAAACTCGGATAAATATGATTCAAATGTGAATTAAGGGTTTCGTACGCGAAAAATTTGTCGGGGGTTTTTTAAATTTTGTTAATTTCACTTGGTTTAGGAACAAATTTGTAAAAATAGGTAAGTCAGTTATTTTTATCAATTTTTTTGAACAGATATGAAGGTACCTTAAAAATTTCCTGCCAAGCAAAAAAATATTTGGAAAAGTAATCACAGATTTTCTCCCTTCGATAATTTTTCTTTTATTATTCATGCATTTTTCCTGTGTGAGATCGTAATTCAGAAAACGACGGACTTTCGGACGGACGGATTTTTTACCATTTTCTACCTTTCTATTGAAATAAAAAGTTCATATTCCAAACTTATTTAGGTAAGTTTTTCGATTAGTTTTTATTGATCTCCATTTCTCTAGTTTTTATACCAACCTATTTGGATAGGATGATAGATGGATGGGCCACTCTTTCCTTATAGATTTGTTTTGGTAAATAAGTATTTTATATGGCATGTCATATAAATTGACAACTGTCAATGATAAGTAACTTAACATATCAACAGAAAACAACCATTGCACCATTCTATCTATACCTACAGAGTGTAACATTCTTAAAATGTGAGCTTATAGATATTAAAAGTTAATAAAGCTGATAAGGAACATTAAGGAACTATTCTCATACATTTACTATTATATTACATTAAATTTTCATTACATAACAAGAGAGGTTTCCTGGGACACCCGGTTGGAACTATGTTCCTATCGTGTCGATTGACGATGGCCAAGTTCAATTTTGTAAGATCATTTTGTGCTTTCTTCTTCTGCCTATTTTTTTAAAATATTTAGTGTGACTTGTAGTCGATTTTCTACACAAAAATATTACAGTTTTGTGGTACGCTATCTTACGCAGGTTTTGTGTAATTAGTTTCTTGTTAATGGGTTGTTTTTTTTCACGATACTGTTTGCGAATCTGTGCTTTAGTAATTCTGAAAATTTAAAGTATTTAGTTAAAAAGTCAAATACATTTTTCATCAAAGTCTACAATTTTTCAAGTCATTCATCATCTCCAAAATATAACACTTTAGATTACATTCCCAGTGAAAATATAAACTAATTAGTTTGATAGTTGGAGTAGTTTTTGTCATCCTGCAGGATTATATGTTGTTTAAAGACACCCTATACAAAATAAATAAATTGATAAAAAACACAAAGGAATGAAAGAAAATGGAAGTGGGGGGGAGGTGTATTTACAATTCTATAATATTTAATCCCTTACTTACTAGCACTTCAATTTAAACAAAAGTTGACAGCACGCAGCAGCTGCGGTAACTAAACGAATAAAGTCTATTTTTCCATATTTTTCTATTAGGAAATTAGTCCAATTTTAAATTTTCTCGAAATGGTGTATTTCGCTGAAAAATGATTGGATGTGTTTTGATAGCTTGTATTTTCTAGATTTCGAATCAAGATTCCAAACATTTTTATCGCCAGGCCTGAAAAAATTTCTGCCAGGATAAACCCTGGCAAATCTAGTAAGTACATTTCATATGTGAAATTTCAAAATTCGTGTAAGTGCAATTTTATTGTCACCAGCTCTAGGGCTATTAAACCATGAGCAAGTTGAGAATACATATCAGAAATTCAAGATCAATTTCCCATAAGATTTATTTTGTCGTTCATTAACGAATTCTTAACTTTTTTGTATGTGATATTCATAATTTTCCCATACACACGATCGATTCACAATTGTACCAACAGATCTACCCCAACTGGTCAATATTTACGTATTTAAGCCAATAATTAAATTAATTATGAATTAATAAATAAATTAATGATCGATCTTAAACAGAATAAAGAAGGTAAAGATTTGAATCCAGAAATCTATCTGTGTTTACTCATTCATTGTTAACTAACGGTAAAATTAACTAAATACCAAACTAGATGTTAATGTTAATGTTTTGTGTTAGGTGTTAGATGTTAGAGGGGTCAAACAGTCATTAATCATAATATTTATTTATTTTTTTGATAATTCATCGATTAGTGACCGATTCAATTTTATTTAATCACAAAAAAAATAACCAAATTACAAAATTGTTTATTTAAGTGCAAATTTTTACAAAAACAAGAAAATACCTACTGTTTTACTTATTTGTAACATACATACTCATACATTATTACTGTGTGTTCAAAAAATCACATCTCAAAGTTGATTCAAAAGACTATTTAGATGCAAAAGTACCTTTTATACGTATTCGTTTTCAAACGCAATTATTTCATTTTCTTCTTCAATTTTTGTTTTGCTTCTGAGTCACTTTTTTTCTTATCTACACTTGCTTTTGTTTCCTAGTAACGTGGAAAATTACTTACTCCTTTTTTTCACTTTTGACTTAAGCTATCTTAACCTCTATCCTTATCTTAGTCTTAATTTACCTTGTAAAAAAAGGGCACATGAACAAAAAGCTTTGAATTTGATAAATTTAATGAATTTTAACAGGAAATAAGAATCACAAATATGCAATTATATTAACAGAAACATTAACATTAAATACAAATAAATAAGGAACAAACTGTAAATTGAATGACACGGTAAATCGAGAGTAACAACAATAATAACATGCATCCGTAAGAGCAGGTAGATTGCGGCTTACAAAATAGGCGGTACAACTACACCTAAAAATACTTTCAATGCAAAGTAAAAGAATTGAGTTTTCTGACTTTTGCCCGGAATTTCTACTGTCGGAAGATTGGTGACTTAACTTTTGGAACACCCTGTAAATAGAGTAAGATAGGGTAGTTTTATATTTACACTCAGGTACATAGTTTTTAGTTAACTTTGCGTGTATTTGACATGTTAGCTAATGGATTTTTTTTATTTTTCATTCTTTTTAAGAAAGTTTAACATCATTTTACAAAAACTTTTACATTTTAAGGGTTGTATAAAGTACAATTATTTTTATCTGTCGAATCACAATCGGTTAAAATGACGAATCACTAGTCGTGGGACACTCGGTTGGATGTTCCTAACGTATCTCCGTATATTATAAATGTAGCACTTACTTTTTTACTCAGATTTGTTTTAATTTTTTTGCTTGTTTGAATCATTGATTATACACATATTCGATTTTGTAACATCATTTTTGTAGTGTCCTAGATAACACATCGTCGGATTTTGGGCTCGCTTTAAATTGTTGCACAGTTTTTGGCTTTATACCTTCAAAACAAATTATAACGTGCGATAAGGAACATAGTTTCAATAAATAAGTGTATTTTGTACAACCATTAAATTAAAACTAATGTAAGTAAGTTTTAGAACCAAGCCAAGTTCAAAAAATTGTTTTGATCATTATTAATGATATCAAAATGTCCGAAAAAGAAAAAGCCTGTAAAAGTTTTGTTAATCGAATTTGTAACAAATGATTTTGGAATTCTAGTGTGAATAATACATAATAGAGGCAGAGGTCAGTCAGACCTTGCTTGGCACAAAGATCTTTAGTGTCCAGTAGGTATACATCAAATATAATTAATTTTTTTAAATATTTATACCAGTGGGGCTTTACATATTGCATCGTTAAAAAGTCAATAATTTAATGGATTCTGGAGCATCATTTTGTTAAAATCATTTGGGTCATTTATTTATTTATTGGATAGGTAGATAGATCATTAGCGTCAAATTTATTTAGATCATTTCCAAATTTTATTTTATTTAGGTACCGTACAAGAACAAATCGTTTTTAGTTCCCAAAGGTGCGGCCGTACGAACCCAGAAATGTAGGTATCGAATATGTAGTAGGTACAATAATCTTTTAAGTGATTCGGATATCACATGACAATTTGTATGACGTAAATGTAAGAACTTGCTATAAGAATATCGAACGTAAATTTTGGAAAGTGCAGTGTGGAAAGCACTCATTCACCAATTAGTTTTTATACAATTAACATTATTGTGATTTCTTCCATAAGGTCCTATGTCAAAAATCACAATTTTAAAATGAAATAATTCAAAATTTTGTCCCGCAAGAGGCTCCAAAGCATTTCTATCTTCCAACGAACTCGATTCTGTGCCATGGACTTGACTTCTACCCAAGATTTGCCTTCTTCAGTAATTTCTTGCTCCAGGGTTCTTCGCCAGGTATGACGAGGTCGGCCCACCCTTCTTTTTCCTTGGGGGTTCCACTCAAGTGCTTCTTTGGCAATGCTGTTGTTTCGCCTGAGTGTGTGACCAATCCAACCATATTTGCGTTGCTTGATGGTGTGTGCTACTGGAGTTTGGTGACAGATGTCCAGCAGGTTCTCATTGGAAATCGTGTTGGGCCAATAAATGTTGAGGATGTGTCTGAGATAACTGTTGATAAAGACTTGCAGTTGTCTAGTGATTCTTTACGAGACTTTCTAGGTTTGACATCCATACAGAAGAACACTTTTAACATTTGTCTCGAATATTTTTAATTTAGTGTGTCTTCTGAGTTGGTGTGATCTCCAGATCACACCCTCGTAAGTTTCCTTGAGAGATTCACCAACTTTGTGGATACTCCATATTCTGCAAGTACTTTCCAAATGGCACTTCTTTGGATGGAATCGAAGGCTTTCTCGAAATCAATGAATATGTATATATACATTGTCTATAATTACAATGAGCATTCGATGATAAAAAATATTTCATTTATTTATATGGGTAAGTATTTGTAATGTTGGTTAACTGGTACTTAGTATATGCAGAGTATTTAAACATTGAACTTAGTGTATTAGTAAATTTGTTCCTATTTTGTAAGCATTCGTATAAAAATCACGCTCTTTAGTTTTAAAATGTAAACAGACCTACAACTTCTTAGATTTCAGTTGATATCCATAATAAAGTCATCATTTTAAGTTCAAACAAATCATTCATAGATGTTAGTACTTGATTGAATTGCTTGAACTTGAACTTAAATTGATGGACAGTGTAAGCCATCTATATTTGAAACTTAGTTTTATAAGTTGTAAATATTCTAATAGAAGGTTAGAAACGATTTTGTTGACATGTCAAATATTATGTCAAAATTTGTATAAAATTTATTTTAAAAAAAAGTTTTTATAAGAATATATTTAATAAGAAGTAAAAATGGCTGAGAAATATTTAAATATAAATACAGAAGAACTGTTTCAAAAGTATCCGATTAATAAAATTGTAAATATTCAAAAAGAAATTCAATATGAAATTGATAAGAAAAATCAAGAATTACGAACGATGGTCGGGTACGTAATACAAAATAAGACTCCAAAAAGTCTTCTGAAAAACATTGGATCGTTTTAAACACGAGATAATTAATACCTTGGTTCCTAATTTTGGTACTTGTTTTTAGTGAAAGATATCGAGATGTGATTGAAGCATCGGATACAATCAAATTGATGCAAGAATCCGCTACGAATGTTTTAACAGGTATTGAGAAAATTGTTGATTTATGTGAAAATATGAATGCAATTAAGGATGAATTAAATCGTCAAGATTCCAATTCAACATTCAATTTGGAAGAAGAGTAAGTGATATTATTATTCGACTGACGTGACGTGATGTTTCTTCTCCCCATGGTTAATGAGTGTTGTTTTTTTGTAGAAAAGAACAAAAAATTTTCGAAAAAAGTATATCAATGCAAATAAAAATTTTGATTTATATACCAGAACAAATTTGGACGGCAATTGATGAGAATAACTTTTTAAAAGCAACGCAGTTATATTTATTAGCTCAACATATTTATACAGGTTAGTACAAGCTTACTTTTTTTTTCTAGAATCGATATTTTTCGATTTAGACCCGAAAAGAGATGGTCGTGAATTTTTGTTTGTTGTATATCTCGTTTATTTTTAATTTTACACGAAAAATGGTTATCAACGAAGTTGTTAAAAATTAAATTTCCATGATTATCTTTTCTTTTCTAATCTTAATTCCACATTTTTCCACAATTTTTACCATTTAATCGAAAACTATTCATTTTAGAGAAAAAGTAGATCAATCTAAAATTTCCGATCGATTTGTATATATCAACTAAAACAAGAATTATCGAGTTCACACGGGAAATAACGCAGATTTTCAAAACTAACCATCTGTTGATTTAATAATGTACTTGGGGGCTGCTAGAATATATTTAGTTTTGGTTTTCCCAATTATTTGTTTGGTTTGACCAAGAATTCGTCCAGGAAATTGACTAAAATATTGTATCTCTTGTTTATAATAATTTTTCTGGATGAGATGTCTTTTTATTAATCGATTTGCATTCATTACTATTTGATTATTGTATACTTTATCTGATGCTAAATGTCGTTTACGCCATTTATTCATTTTAATCAATAGATTTGCAACGGAATTAAACATACTGTTAACGACACGATACATTCGCCATATTTTACATTTCATATTTTTAAATTTACTCACAAACACATCTAACAATTTAATCAAACGTACTTTTCGAGGTTCCTCAAAACGTTCCACCATACGATAGATTCGTCGCATAAATAATTTTACCAAATCTTCGAATCGTCGAAGCTTTCGTTACTTTTTTCAAATTTCATGATTTATTTTTGACTAACGATAATACCCTATTCGTAAATGTTTCTCCATATTTTTTTAAATGTTTTTTAGGATTAAAATTGGACACAACAAATGAAGTTTTACAGAATTATCCAATAATTAAAACACAATGGATGAAAATTGAACATTTCCACAAACGTATCCATAATAATTTACATAATCATCTACAAAATAGTACACTTTCTGCAGATGTTAGTACCTGACCACTAAATCAACAGCACTAGAACACTAGAGTTTTAATTTTGATTTGTTTTCTAGGTTGCATCGAATTATTTAACAGCGTACGCATTATTAGAAAATATTAATATTAGTGCGTTATTACATAAATTTATTGAATTCCGTAAAATCATTTTACAAAATGAATTACAAATCAATCATGATCAAGGATCGTCTGTTGCCATAGCAGCCACAATCAGTGCAATTAGTGTTAAAACAATAACATGTTCAACATTAAAATTAATTATCAATACAATACAATTAATTTATTTATGTTTTATTGGTATGTAACGGAACGTATTTAATTTTAATTACAGGATCAACGAGCTTTACTCCCTATTTTTTGAGTTATCAATCATTTAAAATGTCTCTACACAAAAACCAATTTGAATGTCCCGGTATAATGTACTTTATTTCGTCACCAATAGATGTCAGGAAGAGTTATATTTTGCAGTCATTGTTTCAGTTTTTCCTGAAAACTCGGATAAAACGATATTTTTTTTTAAATAAAATTTAGCTAGATAGATTTTTCGTCCCAAAAACTACCTGCATTCTAATTCTCATGAAAATCGTTGGATCCGTTTCCGAATTAATTGTTTTTAACGCGAAAATCAATTTTTTTTTGTTTTTAGATGGTGGGAATGGCAACGAAGGTTTAGTTTATCAGAAATTAAAGAATATCGTGAGTAAAGATGCAGAACCAACAATTAATTGTGTTGATTTTGTATTTAGTGATCCATTAATTAAATATCTACCAAAGATTGTTAACGAATACAAGTAAGTTTTACCGCTGTGTGTGTCTGTCTGTCTGTGGCATTATAGCACTTAAACGAGTGAACCAATTTTGATTTTTTTGTATTTTGTTTGAAAGGTAATTTAATGGAGAATGTTCTTAGCTATGTTTCAAGTGAAAGTTTAGGGTTCTGAAACCGAAAAAAAATTAAAATTGGTTCACCTTGGAAAAAGCTTTAAGGAAAAATAGTAATTGAATGGATAGTGTTGTTTGATATGTTTCAAATTTTGTAAATTTCACTTGTTTGATGTTTTTTTTTTAGGCCGATTGTAACTGAATCGAGAAGTGATTTGATAACACCACAAGCTGCAGGAGATTGTATCCAGCGCTGGTTGGATTGGGTCAAGCAATCCATTAATTCAAATTTGAGTGAACGTTTAAATATGGTGACATCGATTAAAGGTCTGGATAGCATTCGGGAAGAAGCGTTAAAAATTAGTAAGTTACATAAATTAATTAAACTAATATAACCTCAAATCAAGATTGTAGTTTTGTGGGTAATTTATTTGTTGTTTTTCTGTTTTTGTTTTGAACAGAATTGGTTGATAATTGGGAACAATTATGTCAAAAATTATCATTAGAACGTAATTTTAATGTTTGGTTTTTAATATTTCAACCATTAATTACGGAACGAGTCATTCAACTGATCCAAATCAAATGGAATCAAATTGTGGAAATCACATCAAAAGAGATGTTAGATGCGTTAATCAATGCATCCAGTGGGAAAACGGCTAAACCTGAAATTGATTTGCGTTGGTTCACATGGAAAGAGGAGAAAACCGATGTTCCATTAAAATTTAATGTTGATGGTGAAAATAAATTTATTGCTAAAGGTACATACATACAGAGTGCTTCAAAAGTCTTGCACACACTTTTAAAATTGAAATAATATCTTATATTTTATTATTTTAGCAAGTTTTTTTTTTGTCCTACCCTTATCGTCCTTATTCCTTTATCAAAATCCAAAATTCACCCCTCATTTTCAAGGTTTTTATGCCTAAGTTAAGTAAGTGTTTAAACGATTGAATTTGTTGGTTTTAGGTTTATTAATGAAAAGTAAAGGTTACTCACCGAATGTTCTAAAATTGTGTGAAGATTTTGATGGACGTTTAGGAATGTTATTAACGGATCTGGATGTTTATTTATTTGGAAAGGAACACATTCATACAGAACGTGCTAGTGTACGTGTTGATCACTTCTTGAATCGTATTAATTCAACAGCTGCTGCTGGTGGTAAAGTAATGGCGGGGGGTGGTGTTGGTACTGGTAATGATAAGTTCTCTGACAAACATGAAATACAAGAACATTTACAACAAATATCCAGGCAACAAATGGAAAGGTTAGTTTTTAAATTATAAACAAGCAAAAAGTTATGGAATAATAATAATATTAAAACAAAAGAGGGGTTCCCCAAGTGGGTTCCTTTAACTCCAGAGTGACTCTGAATCCAGATCAGTCCGTCTGTGTTGTTCTGTGCCAAGTGATTCAGCTCTTCGAAGCAAGGGAATGACTGACCGTATTAGTTTTGAATGCTTGTTTTGCTAGAATAATTTGGCTACAATTTGATTGTGTTGTATCTTGTTTGTGTTTTGCAGATTAATCGGAGACATTTTATCAAAATCAGAAAATAAAACCTTAAGTGAGAATGAAGTGTTATCATATAATTTAATGATAGCACGATTTTTATTGGCCATCCAACAATTGAGTCCAAACTTATTGAAATGTTTTAAACGTGATGTGGGTCTAAGTAATCGTGGCTCCAACACCACCAAATCAACAAATCAATGGAATGACTTCTGTCAATATTTATTGGAACAACGTTTAAAAACGTGGAATAAATGGTTGGATGTAATGGATGCACGTTTATGTAAAATTATTGAGGAATCTTTAAGGCCATGTATACAAGCGGATCCAAGTATAATGTTAGAATTCTATCCGGTAAGTTCTAAGTAAGTTTTTTAACAAATAACTCAGTGAACTCAGTTTGTTTTTATATGATTCCTTAGCAATGGTGTAGAATTGAAATTGAAGAGAAGAATGAAGAAGAAGATGGAGATAATAATCATAAATCAATAATTAATATTCCATCACAAATAAATTTTTATTTGCAAGAATTATTATTTAAAATTTGTTGTAAATTAAATGGCATCATTCCACACACTTTACCAAAATTAATTCATTCAAAATTAATTGATTCAATTATGTTTAATATATTAAAAATATTTAAACAAATAATTAATAATTATAATAATACAACAACAACAATCAATAAAAATCAATCACAACAATCATTATTATATTTACAATTATTATTTGATATTAAATATTTAAATATTATGTTTATATCACAACAATCTGATCATAATAATCAACAATTACATTCTATTATTCAACAATTATTACAACAATTACAACAATTAATTGATCCATTTGATTATGATGTCTTCTATCCACATATACAACAAGCGGTTTTAATTGCTGCCCAGAAAACACAAGTAAGTTTTAAATTCAGAGTTCTTCTTTATCAATGTTTTATTACATTTTCATTTTGATGGTTATTAGTCCGCTCCATTCTCGATTTTCTCTTTATCAATATATATTTTGTTTTGTTTTTTAGTGTATCCTAGGAATATTAATAAATAAACCAGAATCGTTGGCATCGATGTTAGCAAATCAAATGAAAATCAATCAACATCAAATTGCACCAGAAAAAGATGCAATGATCTTACCAATATCAAATTGTTCAAATGTATGGTTCCCATTGTTACCAGTTACAGCACCATTAATATCACGTTCTAAGAATCAATCACAAAATAGTTCTTCATCTTCGATACAAATCAATAAAAATACTAATAAAGTTGAAAAGAAAAAGGTGAGTAAAAAGTACAGTAAAACTTTGAGTCATTATTGTTTTAGTTTTGGAGTCCGTGGAGCGCCCTGTACTTACACATAATATGTACTAGGTGTGCTAGGTTTTATCGTGACAATAAGTATTCGAAATCCATGTAAGTGTTGTTTTACTGTCACGGACTCTAGAGCTAATGGTGCGTTTATTCACTACTTATTTAGCGGGAGCTAATAAACCAGTTTACTAACTTCCGAATAAGAGGAATGCGAAGCCTTTGATTCTACAAAGATCAGATCTTACTACAAAGTACATGTATGCCTTAATGCCTTTATTATCATCCTCAAAATACTAAAAATTTTAAATTCATTTCAGAATAATTTCAATTTTTTTTATTAAAATATATATGAGTACGTATTTAAGTTTTCTACTTTATCGATATGTTGATTCTAACAGCTGATGTGCGTGTGTTTTTAGTTAACCTAATGTTCTCATAGATGTCGTTGAGCACAGTTTTAAACTAAACGAAATTAACCATTCAGATTGGTTGTCTTTCGCAAGCACTAAGAGCGAAATTCAAACTTTGTTATACCATGTAAATGAAATATAACAAGGTATACTAAGTTTAGTTCCAAGTTTGTAACTAGAGCTTAAAAATATTGATGCTACGAAAAAAAATTTGGTATAGGTGTTCATAACATCACCTAATTAGTTCATTTCCGGTTACCCGTCCGTCTGTTATCACGATAAGTCAAAAAAGGAATTGTTTTTGCTTTATATTTTGAATTTTTTATTAACTACTACTAAAAATAATTGTGTGTGAATAAAAATGCATGCAACGTTTGGATAATTTTAAAAATAATAATTTGAAGTTATTGAAATTGTAAAAACAATTTTGGTTGCTCTGTTTACTTCCATATTCAAAATATAAATCGATAATAGTCTCTTATTTTTAAAAAGAAAAACTTGATGCTTAATATTTTTAATTTGCAGGTAATCAAGTCAAGTCCAAAACATTCAAAACCAACAGATAATAATTCATCTGCTGGCAACTTGGTACGATCTGGTGCAGCCTCCTTTTTATCTGATTGGTTTGGCTAAAATTTTGTTTTGTTTTTTTGTTTTTAAATAAATTTTAAAAGTTTTTGATAATTTAAAAAATGTTTATTTTATTTCAAATCAAATATTTCGATAGATTTACATTTATTAATATAATCAATAATTATGATAATGATGTACAAACATTGGTCCTTCATCTGTTTTGGTGTTCATTTTTGCACAAGCGTCTTCGGCTGATTTAGTAAATGGTGCAGGGCCACATGTAAACACTCCAATTTTTTGGCACTAACAAAAAAAAAAAACAAAATAAATTAGTTGTTAAGATCATTTTTTTCTGTAAGTTTATTATTAAAGTGGATGCTGGTAATGCTAAATAGACTGTAGTGTCATCTGACCTTTAGAATCAGATGATCCGTAGTGTCAAACGGTCCTTAGAATGTAAACAAGTAGATGTCACTGGCTACTAACGAAATACTTCATACCGAACTGCGTGAACGATCCGGAAACTGACGAAGTTATACGAATGGCGCTGTGACGTAAATTAGTAAGTATTACTTATTTTCAAACATTGTTTTGACATAGTTTGCATTTTTGTTTTTTGAATAACTCGTTTATTTTCAATTTTACACGAAATATGGTCATTACCAAAGTTATTAAGAATAAAATTTCCTACAATTTTAATTCTCATCAATTTTTCCCAGGATCGATATTTTTCTATTTATGTTCTTTATTAATTATTTTTTTCTTATAAACGATGATCTTTCGAAATGGTCTATTAAAAAATAACAAAAAATACTGAAACAGGTACAAAATACAGGACACCTTGTATTAAAAGGCGTTGTCTATACAACGAATAACGAATAATAAAACATTTAAACATTTCCGTTGTTAAACATTTTAAAATTGATTATTTACAAAATTATGTCATTCGAGATTCGTTTGTTTAAAATCATCCAAAAAAAAAATATCCCATAAAATTGACAAAATTTTCGCTTAAATGTAAGAACCACAAACTAAATAAATATTATTTTAATTAAATTTAGGGAAACACAAATTAAATTTTCAATCGGAAATAGCTGTAAATAATGCCAAAATTAGATTTCTAAGACAAGGGGGACAAGTGTGAACTAGTTATCATGTCAACAGTTATATGTTTAGGCTTTACAACACAAATTTATGGACGTCCTATAGGATACCATAACATTCTGAAACGATGGGGAGCAGGTTACCAACAAATTATTAAGAAACATTGTCATATTAACAAAAGTAATAATAAAGGGACACCAGAACAAATACGTTTAGGAGAGTTTCAAGGATCATCAAGTGGGGAGACGGGCACTAATAATACTGGTGTGAATAATGGATTTTTTAAAGTTAGTGATTTTGTTAACGCATTGGAAAAGGATCCAAATTGGAAAAAAATGCAAAGAATGTATGAAAATGAAATAAAGAAAAGTGCACAAAATATTAAATTTAATAAAAATAATAATAATGGAGATCTAAAACAACGTAAATATTGTACGTCTACACAAAAATGGTACGTACGTCATTATACGTCAAACGTTATATAGGTCCGTCATACGTCATTAGAAATAACTAACTCGACCCGTGTAGAATACCTACTTTTTAGTTTCATATATTTGACCAATAACAGGTACTTTTTGTGCAGTAAATTGCATTATGAACCTACTTTTTTGCTCTGGCTATTTGGGGTATATTTTGCAGTGTTTGTTTTAGGAACGTCCATCGAATGTTACACACAACAAATGTATTAAAAGACATCCAACGTTATTACAACAAATTAGTTTACTCAAATCTAACGCAACCATCAAATTGGACAAATTCGTATCAACTTTGGCGAGTTTTAAATCAAACCGTCGAACGAACCAAGGCTAGCGATCAACAAGAAATTAAAAACGATTCAAACTTAAAACATTATTTTATGTGGTCACCATTTTTAATCAAACAAAAGTTTTATCAAACTACTCAAACCATACAAGCGATCACAAAATCAATACGACAGAACTTACGAAATAATATCAATCGTCGTATCCTATTACGAAAGCTTCGACGATTCGAATTTTTGGTAAAATTATTTATGCAACGAATCGATCGTATGGTGGAACGTTTCGATGAACCTCGAAAAGTACGTTTGATTAAATTGTTAGATGTGTTTGTGAGTAAATTAAAAAGTATGAATTGTAAAATATGGCGAATGTATCGTGTTGTTAACAGTATGTTTAATTCCGTTGCAAATCTATTGATTAAAATGAATAAATGGCGTAAACAACATTTAGCATCAGATAAAGTATACAATAATCAAATAGTAATGAATGCAAATCGATTAATTAAAAGACATCTCATCCAGAATAATTATTATAAACAAGAGATACATTATTTTAGTCAATTTCCTGGACGGATTCTTCGTCAAACCAAACAAATAATTGGGAAAACCAAAACTAAATATATTCTAGCAGCCCCCAAGTACATTCTTAAATCAGCAGATGGTTAGTTTTGCAAATCTGCGTTATTTCCCGTGTGAACTCGATAATTCTTGTTTTAGTTGATATATACAAATCGATCAAAAATTTTACGCCAAATAACTTTGGATTGATCTACTTTTTCTTTAAAATGAATAGTTTTCGATTAAATAGAAATTTAGCAAAACAAGAATTATCTTGCATGTGTGAACTTTTGTAACCAGATTTTAAGATTTATAGTATTTAACGTTTAATTAATCCTGAACTCTAGGCACTAAAATAGCAACTAAAACTGTTTCAAACTCAATGAAAATGAATGTGACTTCGAACATCTTGTTCAAATACGATTTAACAAGGAAAGACAGCATCGAGAACATATTTAAAGATCAAAGTAATCGTGGGTCATTATCTACGTCAACCAACAAAGGTACCAGATCACCAGAAAAGATACGACTTAGTATTGAAAACGTGATAAAAAATTTAAATATCGTTGCGCCACCAACACGACACAGAACAAAATGGAAATCAGCAACGGTAGCAGCTTCACAACAAGATTTATATTTTGAAAAAGCCATACCATTTAAATTGAATGTTAGGAGGGGGGAGACAAAGAAACGTGTGATCAAACGAAAAATTGGTTTAATGAATATTAATGGAAAATTAGCTGAAACAACATCTAGTAGTGTGAATGCAACCTCAGCTCCAAAAAGTTCTCAATCGATTCAAGAATTTAAATTTGATCGTACAACAAAAATTAATGATTCGTTGCCAATTAAGAAGGAATCAAAGGTTTTGAAGACAGCTGAGATTGATTCTAATAATTGCAGCTGTCAACCACTTCAAGAATTCAAAGTTGGTGTTAACGCAACAAATAGTTGTAGTGATTTGAATGCAGCCTCTACTGAATGCCTCCAATTTCAATGTAATGACGAGTTAGGTAAGCAAACAAACTAAGGAGTATGATCGTATGACGTAAATGTAATAAAATGCTCTAAAACTATCGTTAACTAGACAATTTGTATTAGCTCTAAAAAGTTTATAAACTTTTTTCTAACTCTATTAATTTGGAATCTTGTTTTAGTATCCAAAGTATTGAATTCATCCAGAAGTATTTCACAGTTCATGAGTGCTACTAATTTATCTACAGAAGTCAATATTGTAGATAAAATTGATAAAACTAATCAAAAATCACTTCAAGATAAAGATTCTTTAATCAAATTAAATAACGATGATTCACATAAGGCTTCTAACGATTCTAAAGAATCCAACGTTTTCAAATCAAACGAATCTATGAGTGATTCACATTTAAAATCAAGCATTTCGAAATCGTTTAACAGTGATTCACGTATGGAATCAGACGCCTCGAAAGTAACTAATAATGATTCACGTATGGAATTAAACGTTTCGAACCCGGTTAATAACGATTCATGTATGGAGTCAAACTTTTTGAAAGCATCACAAAAGGATTCAATAGATGGTACGGCTAGCACTGACGACTCATTAAATGTTTTCAATATAAATGCAAGTAAAAATAATTTATCAAAAGAAGAACCAGCTGCAATATTGAAAACCATTTACATGGGCAAGGATTTTAAGGATGTGAAAATAAAAACGA
Organism: Chrysoperla carnea; assembly: GCF_905475395.1. Taxonomy (NCBI): domain Eukaryota; kingdom Metazoa; phylum Arthropoda; class Insecta; order Neuroptera; family Chrysopidae; genus Chrysoperla; species Chrysoperla carnea. The sequence goes on along the minus strand of NC_058338.1, from coordinate 313,249 downwards.
GCTGTATCTCACACATTGAATTACCAAAGGACGCAGATGAAACCAATTGGACCCAGACACAGACACAACTCGCAGATGCAAAGTCACAAAATGATGAGAAAGTCGATAAAATCCATGATATTCGAAATTCAGGTACCATTTTGATTATGAGGGACGAGTAAATGGCGTGTCTGCTTTTAAATCCAGAATTAAAAAGGAAAAACAGTGATAACTTCAGACGCCATCTTGGAAAACACGTTATATCAAATATCTCGTAAATCATGCATCGTACGACAAAAACAGTATGGATGATTTTTGTGGATAAAATTATTTTCTACAACTTTTATTTGAAACATTTTTCTTTGTAATTCATAAATTTTTATTTATAGTACTCCAAACTTTGTTCAATATGATGATTGCTTTGGAGCGTGCTATAAATAAAAATCTATGCATTATACAGAAAAAAGTTTCAAATAAAAGATATAGAAAATATTATTATCTACAAAAATGATCACAATTATTTTTGTCGTAAGACGCATGATTCACGAGATATTTGATAAAACGTGTTTTTAAAGATGGCGACTGAAGCACTGGCCCCCGTTATACCAACTTGGGTGTACATTCGGGGGATTCCCCTGAATATATTCCAAAAAGAATAGGTACCTACCGAGGTACTCTTAGTGAAGTATTCTGCTATTTTATAATCTTTGTTCTAAAAACCGTTACTTTGACCACAATTTTTCCATACAAAGGTATGAATACAATTCAAGAAGAATCCTCACGTACAGATTCCAAAAAAGATTTGGATACAGCGGATACCGTAACGTTTTCATCACTTAAAGTATTCAACATGGCTGCAGAAGGGAATAACGTTGAACAATTGAAGAATGCCGGTACAAGGAGTTCATTAAACGATGATGATGACATTAATTCTGATATAAAGTATTGTACTTGTAAAGAGAAACGAAATGTTGACGATGACGATGTTATTAATTCTAATATAAAATATTGTACTTGTAAAGAGAAACTGGAAGGAGAAGAAGCCTTGATTGCAACGAATTCAAATCAACCAACGAAATATACGATAGCTAGCGATAGCAATAGTGAAATTAACACCAACATGGAGAAGATACAAAACAAAGTGGATTCATTTAAAAAATCCACAAGAACAATCATTAATAAACATAAAGAATCCATTTCAAATCCAATAAAATCTGTGGAATCTGTTGTGAGAGCAAGCTGTTTGAATGCAAGTCAAAAAGAGTTCATCCAAAACAATGAAATGTTTCAAACAACATCAAAATCAAGCTTGAAACAAGAATCCATAATCAACCAAAAACTTCCATCATTCACACCAAAAGAATCCATAGATTCTTTACAAAAAGAATCGATTATTAAACATGAAGAATTTTCATCACAATCTGTATCAGATAATAAGGAATCTGTAACAGATTGTGATATTAAAAAGGTAAACTGTAGTCGTTATCACACGTAATTTTTTCCTAACTATTGACTTACTTTGACCTGCAGGAATCATTGTCGTTGGAAGAGAACTTTACAAATGATGATGAATGGGATATTGAAATCCGACGAATACAATTGAACGATTTAAATCGTATCAATCCAAATGAATTGGATAATTATGTGTGTACGGTGATCATGCCTCAAGAGATCAAGAGCATTGAACAGCTATCAAATATTATTACACCATTGACCAATATCAAACAGATCAATCAACATCAATATTCAGCAATGATTGGCAAAGAAACTAAAATTAAAACCAATAAATCTGATATACGTTTAACTACTATATGTAACAAGAACAAGAACAAGAAGAAAGAACGGTATGGCATCGTATTGCCATTTTTATTTTAGACTATTATTAATCATACATAATAATCAATTCAAATTTAAATTATTAAGTATCTGGATGACCGAATTTTACTCGTGTTTATACGAATAACTTACAAACCATCTATTGTTGAAACTGACAATAATCTAATGGGCACTACACACATAGTTTTTAGAAATACAATACAATCACAAACATCTTTTTATTTTGTTTCGGAATGAGATAAAATTCGATCATTTTATTGTTGGTTTCATAATAATTCCCGGTCAATCTCATTCTCTGAAGATTCCCGATTTTGACGTGTGTGTTCCTCGATTTGTTTGAAATAAATATCTGATTGTTAATGAATTTTTTGATAGAATTGAAGATGTTAAAGTGAATATCAAAATAAATGATGAGACGAACATACTGAAATCAGCAACAATGGCATTAAATAATAAAAATATGACATTGTTGTCACGACAATGTAACATTCAAGAATCAGAAACAACCAAAAAACATTTGGAGAATGTTAAGAATGCTGGCAAAGAATTAGAAATACAATATTTATGTGAACGTTGCAAGGATTCCATTAACTACTTGAACACACTGTCACGGATCTCAACCGATGCGTTAACAATATTAGAACGTGACAAGTTAAATCAAATATTAGCTTCGATATCGAAAAAGTGTAATGTTATTATTACGAAATTTGAACCAGAAAAAGTAAGTTCAGAAAATTTATTTTTATTTTACTACTTTGAAAATTGCGCTACTGTTCTTGTCCTATCCTTTCATTGGCGTAGAATTTAAGAGAAGAGGTAATAACCCCTAAAACTTACCACGTTGTACGCCATGTTATCTATCTATCCTTGTCTATTGTGAGTGACATTTCGTAAATAAATTGTCAAACTAACCGTAAGTCCCTCTATGTTTTATGATTAGATCTATATCTAATTATTCTATGGTTTTTTTATTTTAAGGCGGAAGGTACAGTGCCACCAGTGGCCCATTATGATAATATTAATATTTATCATCAACCAGAAACTATGTCCTTGAAATCACATGGGTCTGGACGTAGACCAGCGTCATTTTTGAATGGGAACGTATTAAGTAAAATTGAATATAAAAATGTTGATTTATCTATATTTGAGGATTCTAAAACCTTATCAAGAACAAACCTGGATGCGGAGGAGGTGGAAGGGAGCACAGATTTAAATAATCTGAGTACAACAAATCAAGAATCAAATGGAAAGAATTTGGTTGAATATAAAAATGTTGATTTGATTGTAACCAAATATGATGTTAAAGGTGCGTTCATCATGGAATCATTTTAAAGTTGTCACACCGACCTTTCTGTAATGTAATGCAACGGTCTCTTACAAATTATTTTCCATAAAAGTGCAAAATACTTGTAATTATTAAAAATATAAAAAATATCTTTACCAAAATAAACCCTTGCACACCTTGTACATTAGTATTGATTCATATGCGAAATTTTGAAATCTGTGTAAGTACAGTTACAGTGTTACTGTGACGGGGGTTCCCCGCTTATAATTATGCAATCTGATGGGATATACTTTTGTTATTTTAGGGATCGAAACTAATCAGCACATCATGACAATTGATATCGTTCAAAAAGCAACAGATTCAAAATCATGTACAAATGAAAATGAAGAAAATGAACCAAATGAACGTGTAGTCGATGACCCAATATATAAATTTAAAGAAAATGGAAGCGATAAAAATCCACAACACGCACATTCACAGAAGAAACCATCAAAAAAATCCAAACATGGTGATCATCCTCAAACGCACACCTTGTCAAATGTTTTTAAAAAGTCAATGATTGATGACGAGGATCAAGATGGCGTCACTAACATGAAGTCAATTCAAACAGATAAAGCATTCTTACCACCGATCGGTGTTAAAGAGTCCAGATCCAAGAAACATTGGAAACCAAAGAAGTGTAACAAAGATGCACCAGCAAGTTTGTTTGGTTTCTTTGATGACATTTTGAAAGGTAATTAATATTGTTGGATCATTCTGTACAAAACTGAAATGAACATTAATCTTTTAAAGGTTTGGCCAGCAAATTAAAACAAAAACAAGATTCAGATTCATCACCATCAAAATTTGATAAGTTCTCACAAACGAATTGTGATTGTTTGAATGACTCAAAGAAGGGTCAGGGACGTTTTGAGACAATCACAGTCGAACCAATTTTAATTGATGTGAATCCAAGAATTATTGTGAATACGTATGATCGAAACCAACCAAGTATCTTAGAAACTGGCCAAGATTCAAATGATTTGGTTGAAATTAAATTGGATAATCCAAGTAATCACGTGCTTGATACTTTAGTAAAAATGCATTGATTTTTATTTCCAAATATCGGTCCAGTTTTGCTCAATTGTTTCGGTAAATATTTTTTGTTTAATATTTCTTAGAAGTTAAAAGAAATAAATACAGAAGAAGATTAAAAGAAATTTTTTTAATTTTCTAATTAAATGAAACTCAAAAACTGAACTGTTTCAAACCTTTTGCATTTGTTTCATTTTAACTATTTAGTTCTAGAGCCTGTCACAGTAAAACTGCATTAACACGGATTTCAAAATTTTGCATATGGACTAGGTGTGCCAGGGATTATCGTGGCACAAATATTTTTATCTGGTACCAATGCGAAATTTCGAAATCCGTGTAAGTGTTAGATATATTTTGTTTGTATTAGATATAGATTGATTGATACGCTTGAGAATCGGAAGAAAGAAGTTTTGTAATGATGCATGCCCCCCCTCCCCGCCCATTATTCTTAGAATCATTTAAATGGTATCCTTCAAATGGATTTCAAAACAACAATCATCAAATGTTTTAGTCTGGAGTGGAGTTTGTTTTTTATACTAACCCAACTCCCCCCCCTTCCCCCTTCATCTACTAGAACGGATCACCCCACTGTTTTGAATTTGATTTTTTTTCTCCGTTTTGCAAATCGGTTTAAGTTTGATGTGTCGTCTTTTTTGACAAAACAAACTTGTATTTTTTTTTTTAATACAGATTAAACAATTTTTTTTTCATATTGGAATCATTTTCTTTTGTTCGTAATCGTGACAATAAAAATAATTTATACGAATTGGTTATTAACCGAAAAATTTTAGCGTGGTTGTGATGGAAAAACTATTTGAAGAAAGAATAAGTCTTAGAAAACTCGGAAAAAGTCTTAGGAAGTCTGAATTTTTCAACGTTTTTGGACTAGATTCAAAGTTATTCAGACTAGTCCAAAAACGTTGAAAAATTTAGGGTTATATTCAGAGTTCTTAAGACTTTTTCAGAGTTTTCTAAAACTTACTGACTTACTTTTCCTCCAGGTCTGATCTAAATATTGAATATACTTACATTTGGATGTAATGTATGAATCGAATCAAAAAATTGATGAAAATCTGGTCGTCCAAAATGTGTGACAGCTTTCAAACCGGTGAATAACGAACGTTGCGATGTCTTTTGAAATTGTCGTTCACACAAATACAACAGAATCGTACGTAAATCGTATTTCTCGTGAATCTGTGTAATATAAATGTGGATGCTTATTAAATGATCCAAATCTTTGGATTCAATGTAACGGATCATATCCACCATCCATTCGAATTGTTTCTGAGTACGTGTTGTCCAAATAAAGTATACCTGTGTCAGACAAAATTCGTTTATTTAGTATGCTGTCAAGATCTCAAACAAGAATAGTCTATGAATGCTTCCAGGAGGTGAAAAAGCTGAATCAGCCAGCACTGAACAACACAGTCAGGCTGATTTGGGTTGCAGGTCACTCTGGCGTTAAAGGGAATGCAGCTGTAGACTCTTTTGCACGAGAGCAGTTGTCTCAAACGCTTGTTTTACCTGAGCCTGTTATTTCCATAGCAAGATGCTCTGTAATTTACCGAATCAAAGAATGGTTACGACAAGTCCACTTTTGTGTAGGACATGCAATAGGTCAAACTGTGTATAACCACAGCTAAACCATTCGACTGTGCTCACCTGAAAACTTACTAGAGCACAGTTGAGAAGGATGGTAGGACTCTTGACAGGACACTGTCGATTAAACTATCACCTTCACAACATGGGGATCTCTAATGATCCCATTTGTACAGAGTGTATGGAGGATGACGAAACCTCCATACATATTATCTGCAGGTCGTTAGATTCAGAATGTTCGGGTCCGAAACCTTGGAACCATCTACCCTGAGAGACGTAGTTCCCAACGTAGAAGATGTGGATGAATATATTTTGAAATAAATGGCGTATAGACTTACTTTATTTATATTTCGATCGGTGTTATGACCGTAATTCTTATAAACAATATCTTTTAAAATACTTGCAAATGGTGTGACACCAATTCCGCCACCAATTAAAACTGATACATTAAATTGATCCCAATTTTGGTGACCAGCACCAAATGGTCCATCCAAATATATCTAAAAATTTATAGTTTTATATTAAATTACACACAAGTTCTAATCTAAAACTAATTATTATATTGACTTGAAGGATCAGACCTTTGGATATGGTTTAGCCCTGTTGTAAACATGTTTGATTCGGCGTGTCCATGGACCCAACGCTCTAATATGAACTGTTAAATATTGTTCTTGTGGACATGATGTCAAAGTAAATGCATGATATTCATTTGGATTGTGTTCCAAACATGCGATACGAATCCATTGTCCACTTTTATAACTGAATCCATTTGGTTTTTTAAATTTTAACATTGTTACTTCTAAAAAACAACTTTTACTAATTAAAAATCGTAAAAACATTTTTTAAAACTGAGTTGACTAAAATTTAAGTGTCAAATTCAATTATCAACTTTTTAAATTTCTCAAAATTTCCCAAACTACTTCAGAAGCATTCCTTGTTTAATACTATTTTTGGTAGCGAATATTAAAAACCAAAGTCGATTAATAAAGGATGATGAAGAATGATTTGAATTTTTACCTGACGATAGTATTTCTGCTTCAACGATACTGATTTCCATTTTTTTATGTGATATGCCATATCCATGATCGATAATAAATATTAGACTGGGTACGAACAAGAAATACCAGAATAAAGGTTCCTATATCAAAATTGAATTAGGTTATAATGTTCGACAAACCGGTCCAACCTTGGTCCAAGAAACGAAGCAAAAATAAAGTTAAATTTAGATTTTTGCCCCAATTTCCTGGTGGCGAACTACTCGCCATCAAATTATGGTTTTTGGATATAGATTTATGGACCGTTTATGACTGACCTGTATGAGTCGACTGCTCCCGTGCAAATACAATAAAATAAAAAATATGGGATACTGTTGATGTGTGAACCAAAAGTAATTGTACAAGCGTTGACGAACCACAGGAATTGTAAAGGAATACATGACGGTTGTCATACAAATCAACAGGATACCTGTCACACCTGGTATTGTTTGCCACATCCAATAATGAAACTTTGGTATTTCATGAGACCTAGCGAATATAATGAAATAAGAAGACATAAATAAGTTTTCATTCTGAACTTATAATAATTTTACAAGAAGTCTTAAATATGAGCTCTGCCTTAAGATATCAGAAAACAGAACTCTAGTCTTAACTGCTTATTGTTGGAAAAGTGTTTAATTCGGGGATCAAAATAATCATATTTATTTAATTATGATTACCCATTTTAACCACTTTAGCCCACGATTTTTGGCCATACTGTATCTATAAAGTTAGAAAGTAACGCAAGAACTTACGCATGGTATACGTTACGAAACAAACATGTTAAATCATCAGCTGTTTGAGTTGAAATGTGATAAAAATTAAAACCATGACCCACACAATGGATCACTAAAACAAAACAAAACATACACAGAATTTCAAGCTTGGATCAATTTTGGATATTTATTTTCTGATAGACCCGTGGCAGTAAAACTGTGACGAGCTTCCTGCTTAAGTACAAAATGACAAAACAATCATACCTGTAAAAAATAATGCCCACCAAGCAATATAGATGTGCATTTGAAGATTCGAATCCAATGGAATATAATGACACAAACGTGTGTCACGTAACGCTGTGATGCTGTGACGACACATGGTTAACAATAGCGTGGCAAAACAAAACATTTGAGCGGATGCTGCACCACGTGTAAATGCTACACCACTCCCAACAATACGACGTAATCCAGAATGTTCACGTTCAAAATAATATCCTGTTGGAAATCATAATCAACTTATTAGATCCAACACAGGTACAGGATGGCACATTAGCAATTGGGTTTAACAGTTATCAATTCAGAACGGTAGTGTTGGGATAATCCAATTAATCTATGGGTCCAAAGAAAACAAGCCAAGAAAAATAGCGTTTTTTTGTTTACTGCTAATCAATGGCTAAGTTAATGATTGTGGTACGAAAAACTGGTTGGATGAAGGGTTAAAAGAGGATTCTTAAACTTGTTGTAACCAAATGCCAATGGTTTTTGTTTGAATGGTAGTTAAACCTTAGACAAGGTTGTAGTTGCTCTGCCCCCGCTAAAGTGCTCATTAAAAATAAAATGTATTTGAATAAAAAAATGCTCACTATAAAAACGCTCAATAAAAATGAGCCACAAGAGAAATGTAAAGATAGTAAACCAGAATATTTGTGTGGAACGTACGGTCAACCAATACAACATTTTATTAAATAAATTCAATTGAATCGATTCTTTTGTTATCTTTTTAGTTTCTAATTCATCTTGTTCTTGAATTAACACTTGCTCACCACCAATTCGACGTTGTATTTCTTCTTTAGTACTAAAAAGTACAAAATAATTACGCATTAACTCAAATTATCTAAATTTATGATATTTGTTTCGTCCAAATTATTTGTCTAATGTGTTTTTTCCTAAGCGGTACACTTCTAGACCATGAGTATATTTTTTTTCAAAGCTAGACATAATAAAGAATAATGAAAATAAGGGTAGGACAGAATAATAATATATAACATAAAATAACTTACGCATATAATGTTTCAAATGTTTCCTTGATTTCACTCAAACGTGAATTGAACGGTACATCCTTAATTGATAAATCCAATTTACTAAAGTCCAACACATCTTTATATTCTGTGAGTAATTTTTTAAAATCATCGAAAGTTATCGAATTCTATTTGAATGAATAAATTAAATATCAGTTTACATTCATACATAATTAATTATTATTATTTTAAAAGTGAAACTACCTGCTTTACCTCACAATATCTGAAGATCGTGAGAAAAGGAGGTCTCGCATAATTAATTTATTGAAAAATAATGACTGAATATCACATTTGGACCAAATAAAATATTCTCCTACTCGAAAAAAGAGTTTTATTGTAACCTAACATGAGGAACGAAAGTCTGAACCTCCCTGTTTTGGACGATTTCTGCACAGGGACCTGATAACTCTTCAATTTATAATAATCTTATGATTAAATAGATAATTTTGATTCTAAAATAATAATTTTCTGTCAATTTAGATTATAACTTGTATGATTGATGTAACATAATTTTAGATATGAATTCAAGTTTAGTTTTGTTTCACTTTTAAAATGGTGGAGTGAACTCTTAAATCGGTTAAAACTAACGTTTTGATCAATTCCAGCTTCCAGCATCATGTCATCAATGGTTTTCTCTAATTCTTCGTTATTGATTTTAGCATATACAAGTTCGGATAATGTTCTAAAAATTAAAATTAATTATTTGATACTTATCTTCAGTGTATTTAGTAATATTAATACACAATTGAACCCGCTCCCCACTCCGTATGTATAGTAATACATTTAATGATACTATTTCCTTCATCTAAGTGTCTCTGTATTGGTGAAATATACATTCTAAAGTGACTTATACGTTGAGTTTGAGTTGAGTGACTCCTATGAGTTCGTTCTCCTATGAGTTGAGTTTGAGTTGAGTTGAAGTGACTTCTATGAATTTGATAGGTCTGTGAATTAACAAATCTTTCTATTTTCCCCATAGTCATATATCTCCCAAATTACACCTCTGGTCGAAATTTGGTTCATAGGTTTTACATTTGTCTTGATAAGCTTAATTTACTGGTATAATTTTCTGCTTCCCTGTATATGTGTATTAATGATTAACCTCCCCCCCTCCCATTAATACGTACCTGAACATATTAATAAATTGAACTTTAGACATAGTTTCAGAATCGTCCATAAGAAACATTTGAAATATAAATTCCATTTTTTTAATTGGTTTATCTTAAACATAATTAAAATTGTTTTCAAATTAAAAGCTGTTATTTTATTAAAATCGGATCAGTTAAAAATTAAAATTGCACATTCTAAATGTTTTAGAACTCTGTTTTAGAACACTTAGAATATTTTAACTGATTCCACGATTTTGAGTTGAGTAAAAATAATTATGAATTGATATCTAAGCTACCGTTTGAAAGTATTTTAAGCATTGCCATAAATTCACGAAAACATATAAAACCATTTTTATCTTTATCGACCAATCCAAACATTTTGATTGCGAATTCTGATTCAACACCAATTGTTAATTGATCAGCAAACTCATTTAATGTTAATTGTGTTGAGTGCACCTTTTTCTTTATTTCTTTGTCTTTCTTCGTTTGAACTTTTGCTCTATCTCCAAACTCCTTTGTTTGTAAAGTTTTAAAAAGTAAAAAATTAATTTAAACAACATTTCTCTTGATGGTTAATTGATTCAGCGCGTCCATACAATAAGTATTTGTTTATGGAAGTAAATAGAAGACATAGTCCAACTAAATTAAATAGAATATCATGGTAATCAAGAAAAAATTAATGCATCTTTGAAATTAATGCATCTGATTGATGTGTTTCAATTGCTCTCTTTACTTCCATGTACAAATATTAATGGCAGGCAGCATAACAAGCTTGATTAGATAAAATTGATACAATTTACTAACAGAACTAAGTGCTGCATGTTGAAAAAACTGTTGTAACTGTTGGTCACGTTGCCGTTTGGTCGTAATTGTTTTTAGGAAGCTTTTCAATGGTACCTTTGTATTGTGGCCAGACCTCGTTAAACCCAATTTCGATATAAATGATTGCAAGTGATCAATAAACGGTTGACGGAAAAACTGATCGAATTTTAATAATAAATCATATTCGTGTTGAAATCGTACTCCTAAATGTAAACCGTCTGATATTAGATACAAGTCTAACGTTTGAGTCTTGTTCTTTAAATTGATACAACGTAATACAGTCTTTGATTCTGTAGGACTCTGTAAGTTTATTTCACCACATTTTATATCAACGATTACAATTACGTTGCGATATGGTTTCTTGTAATCAATCCATTCTAAAGCTGTAAAATTTAATACATTTTATTTATTATACAGGATGTTTCAAGAATTGCTACGCCCTATTTTAAGGTACTTATAAGTGGGGACCTCATGACAGTACTATTTAATGACAGATATAATATTTACTAGATGTGCCAGGGTTTATCCTAGCAGAATAAACATATATATGCCTGTTATCGTTGCAGAAAGGTCTGTTGATATTCGAAATTTCGAAATCCGTGTAAGTGCAATTTTACTGTGACGGGATCCAGGGCTATTACTTCTCAAGTAAAGTAGTAATACACGTTTCAATTCCTCTCTTTACTTCCATATTCAAAGGTTAAATTAAAATGAGAAACAAACCTGGAAATGGCATATGTGTAGAAGAGTTTGTGTGTAATTTTTTTAGATGTTCCTTTTGTCTGTTCTTTGTGATATCGATACGTTGTTTTCGTTCAGAACACACTAGAAAGCCGATTAAACCAAAGACACCTAAAATTATTAATTTTTTATTTTAAATCCATCTATATTAGTCGACTAGTCACAGATATAGCATCTTTTGTTGCCAGCTAGATGTTTTAAAAAAGAGAATGTTTACGCACACACGCACGTTACCTACCTACGATAAATAGAATAAGAATGACAAATGTCATAATAAATGATAGTTGACTGTTGCTAAAGTAATCGTACGTTTGTGGCCCAACAGGAGTACACGCGTCCAATTGTGCTACATCACTCCATATTTCCTCATATAAATATGAACAACTTTTGTTTGCTGTTATGTGATATTTATTTTTCAAAAAACTGTTAAAATCTTCAGATAAACTACAGTTATGATGTGGAGAATGATATTTTGTGCAACCCTCCGAATTATCTGCCAATCCACCATATAGTGACTTCTTTTCATCTGAAACATAAAATGTCCTGCAGCACCTTTTAAGGTATACTTTCATGATAACGCTTGACGCTGAGTTTGAACGTCAAATAAGGGCCAAGTGGTCAGTTGACACAATCCTTACACAATACTGGCAGACATACCCCCTCCCTCCGAAACCGCCATAAAGTAGGAGATCAAAGAAAATCTTAAATAAGAAAGGAGGAGTTGAACGTACCTTCAGTTATTGCAAGTCCAAAAACACGTTTTGGTAAATCATAATGTTCCAAGTTTGTGACTGCCAACAATATATCGTAGAAAGTTAGCTTTTTAATTCTTTGGATATCATTTTCAGTAAATAGCCTGTCAAAATTAAGAAATCAGTCTAAAAATTCAAACGGAAATACATATAGCACAGTAAACGAAACAAATGGCTAGCAAAATACTTGGAGAGGTACTTGTATAAAAACAATAGAGAACATCGCTTGTGACCATGACTTTGACTTGAAATTCTAGTATCATAGTCCACATGCCATTAGCAACCATTTTCAGGTTCGTTTACTGAAGCAAACAAAACATTTTAATTTTTTTATTTGCTCACATATTGTATTTATTTTCGAACCAAAATCGATCCCCATCTCGTATACGTGTAAATTGATCTAATATAATCGCTTTAAATAATGGACCTGGACCAAAAGATCTCGTTTCTAAAATGCCACCCACCCAAACATCAATATCGTCGTTTGACCAATTATCGTTTGAAGTTTTTATCGTATCGAGTTTTTCCTAAAAACAAAAATAACAGAAACTTAATTTATACCTTAAACAACTTTTGTACGAAACATTTTTTAGCAGCCTTTTTATATTTATGTAGTTCCAAATGGAAGCGCATTCTACAGCTATAAAACTAAGAAGCGATTTTTTACCTTATACGTTTTTTTAAATTTATCACAGAATTTACATTCGACATTATACGCTTTTAAAGCATCTTCATAACTTGGTAAGCCATGGTCACGGCCTCTTTGAATATTTAAAGCCATTAAATCACGTCTAGAGAATTCTAATGGTCCAAAAACATTACCTAATCAACGAACAAACATTAGTTCTTTTTAACTTTGCTAGAATTCAAACCTACGGCTAGGATTCGAACCCACCTAGCCAAGATTCGAATCGACCTAGCGCTCCACTTTTACCTACCTCGTAAATCTTCAACAATTTCTGAATCCTCCTTTTCGCTGGGCTGATACGTCATCCCCAATATTAAACGATCGATATCCATTACCTTGTCGCCATTGTAATCATATGTGATGGCTTCATTTGGTGTCCAATAATTATTACAGGTCCGTATTTTATATTCCATATTAGAACATCCCTTACTTCTATAATCTCTTAGTTTCACAGCTACAACAAAAAAGCCGTGAATAGAGTCTGGTGCGACCCTTGAGGTCTACTCGAACAACTTCTGTGTTTGTTTATCAACTAAAATTAAAAACCTATTTTTCCTTAATATTCAAAGATCTTACCTGATGGGACTAAAGTATGACCAAATGGAAATGCGGCTGATTGAAATAACTGTTCGATTTGTGGATCGATTGTAGGATTATATGCCTTGTATGTGGATTCGCTCAACGAATCGTGTAAAAATTCTGGTAACCATTCATAAAATATAATTTGTTGTTGGGAAGCAATTGTCCACTTACGAGCCTCATTAAAAATACGCTCGTCCGACCAATCTGGATTTCTCTTTGTCAGACATTTTGCCAAAAAATTGTGCCATCGAAACCATATAACACCGAATGTTAATAGATATGGATTTTCGTTGCCACGTGGGTTACCTAATTCTATAAAAGTAAAAATTATTATACGAGGTGCATCATTTTAATCTACTAATCTAACTCACTAAAAAATCTGGTCACATTAAATAGTTTATGGTCCTTAGTGAATTTTCCATGATGAGTAGGTGGTGGAGGGTTTGCCATTGGTAGACCCATTGTATTCTTTTCAGGCCATAATCCACCATCGTTACTAGCTAACATACCATTTTTCGCTAAGGTCCCATTTGTATATAAGCGTAAATGATTCGACCAAGCTTTAGATGTTCCATAAATTAAACCGCCATCAATGTATGGTGTAATTTCATTTAGCTACAGCCAAAATTACAATTGAATTTCGTTTTGAAATATAAGAGTAAAATCAAAAACTTTAAAGTGGTTCATTCGGCTGTTTGAGCAAGTACGCTCAATGTACGCTCAATAAATAACTTTTGTTTTTGACGCTTTTTCGATATTTTTATAGCATTTTCTTACATTTACGTCATACAAATTGCCTAACTGCCTGGTTGAGTCACCTGACAGCCGAATCGTTTTAATAATTTATAGTCCTAGCCAACTCAAACTGTCAATTTTTATTATTTTAGTCTATGGTATTTATTTATATTTATTTATATGTCTATGATTATTTATAATTATCATGTGCTTCAAATATTGTAAATCTAATTGTAAATTATAATTTTATCTCTTATCTTAACTTAATTTAAGTGTAATGTTCACAAATTATAATGAGGTAAGTTTTATTAATTAATAATTTATTATATTTAAACAGAAATAATTAAGAAAATTTATATTCAAAAAGACAAATGAAAATTGTACATTTGTAGAAATTTGGGTACCTGTTGCCGAGGATTATTTGAGCTTCGACCAGATCGTTGATCGTAACGTGTACGCAATACTGGCATTTCTGTATGAATTGTTAAATTTCTAAATGGATGAATGTCCGGTATTGGAATATTAAAGTATTCTGGTGGGCATGCTGGTCTCTGAGCGTCCAATATTTCTTCCACAATTTGTTGACCTATCCCAAAATTATATTATTTTTTATTTACAAAATAACAGAACTAACCAAAAATTTGAGAATACTTTGGTATTCAATTCTATATCATTTTTGGGAATTTTTTTGATTGAATCGGTAGATTATGGCTAATTTAAATTTAATAAATTTACCGATTCCATAAATACTTCCAAAAAAGTTACTTAAACCTTACCAAAAAAGACTAAAAGAGCATTTTTGCCAGTGTTGGAGTATGTACGTTTGCCATCCGATTTCAAAAAGACTTGACTTAATATCAATGGATTTGGTCGATTTTGTCCGGCTGGTTGATAAACTCCATCCTCATAATTGGCAGGAACTCGTCTTAAAAGTGGCGTATCTTTAAATTTAAAAATCAATTAATTGTAATCTTGCTATGGGAATGACAGGCTCGGATGAAAGGGGCGTTTGAGACGACCCCTCTCGTGCCAACGAGTCTGCTTCATTCCCTTTTAAAAAAACTTCAAATAATAATTTACCGACAGCTCCAAGATCTGGTTTTGAGGGATTATTAAACCAACCATCGTAGCCCGGATATTCCTGGGCAATTTGATACGTTGGTTCATCTCCTCGTTCTGTACCAATCCGTCGGCCAAATAATAGCCAATCACAAAGATAATCCTTAATGTGTTCAGGATCAGGCTTTGGTATTCCATCGATCGTTGGTACTTTGAGACCCTGTGTATTTACTACAGTTTGGCCCTTTTTAGGTTCTGTTGATATTCTGGTACCATCTGCATTTCTTATGGTTTGACTTTTGCTAATATAGCCTAAAATTAGTTTTTAATCAATATTGTTGGAATCAAATCGAAGGTTTAATGATTTTTTTTTTAATTTTATCCATATTATGTTGAAAAATTACTTACCAAGTAAAAAACAGATGACCAAGAAATCCTAAAATCATTTTTTAATAATATTAAGAAAAACTCTTCTTAAAAAAACACATTTTATTCGCAGCAAACAAGACAAGAAATTTCGTATGATTTACTTTGAAAATTTGTAGGCCACAGTATCAAGTTAATTATTGAAATAATAAAGCGTGTCCCATAGGCCCTTATACTGTTTAGGGGAACAAAAACTTGTACTTAAAAGACTATTTGATAATTTTAGATGTCAGTTGGATAAAAGCTCTAATAAAAAATAATATTTTATTAGATTTTGTGGGTGTACAATGGTGGGGGTGAAATGAATTAAAAACTTTAATATTTAATTAAAAACTTACTTTTCTAATAAATATCATAATTTTAATATTGAATGCATGCATGCGTGCGTGCGTGCACTTTAGATTAACTTAATCAATTTTAGATTCAATATTTTAGTTTTGGGTGGTTTTGACTGACATCATTCTCAATTACAACACATTTGTCTTATCATTAAAAGGAAAAAACCAACCATTTCCCGTTTTCTTGTGGTTTAGATTTTTTCCCCTCCAATTTAAAGATAAAAATTCAATTAATTGAACGAAAAAAAAAATATTTTAAATTAATTATTTATATAAGTTTATTGTCCTAAAAAGTAAAAAATAATCACCCTCCTTTCCCTAAGAGGACAATTTTTTGGTACGAAGTTTTTTCGATGCATTATAATCCTATCTACAATTTTTAAATAATTATTTTTTATTTCAGATACAATGGATATCAAAATCAGAAATCGAAAATCTATTAAAAATATCGAGAAGCAGATAATTTGGTTTTGTATAAAATCACGTTTATTTATAATTCTTTTACAATACATATCAAATTTAATAATTCCTGATCATGATTCTGGAACATTTTTGGTACAAATCGATCCACAACAACAAAAACCATCATCATATTTGGATCAAATAATTTATCATTTATTTTCTGGATTTCTACGTTGGGATGCTCAATATTTTCTTCACATTCTCCATTATGGATACACATATGAAAATGTTTTAGCATTCTTTCCAATTTATCCAATTCTAATTAAAATTTGTTCCTTTCCAATCCAAATTTTATTTGGAAATTTCATAAATAATTTTAGCATTTATATTTTAACAATTATTTTTGTAAATAATCTAATTTTTATAAAGACTGCATTAGTTTTATATTCATTAACGTTGGCCATCTTTAAAAATTATAATTATGCGTATACGACGGCCATTTTGTTTGCATTTAATCCTGCAAGTATTTTTTTTAGTGCCGCATATTCTGAAAGTTTATTTGCATTCCTTAGTTTTTCAGCCATGTTAAAATGCGTTGAATTCTATAAAGATATGATTGATAATAAATTTAAAATTAATCAATTATTAATAATTTCATTATTAATCGGTCTGTCAATTGGAACACGATCCAATGGTTTATTAAATATTGGATTTTTTACATATTTTTGTTTATTAATCATTTATAAGAAATTTAATTATAAAATATTCATTATTTTATTTATAACAATTCTAATATCAATAATACCATTTTTATTGATACAAATTTATAATTATACAAGTTTTTGTATGAAATTTAATTCAAATTTACCGCAATTTTTGATTGATTATGGTTTAAAAAATAATTACAAGATGGCAGCAGGTGAGAATGTTTCAATATGGTGTTCGTATACAATTCCATTTGCTTATTCATACGTTCAACGCGTCCATTGGGATGTGGGTTTTTTAAAATATTACCAATTTAAACAAATACCAAATTTTCTGTTAGCTAGTCCAATTATTTTTATAATGATTCAACAATTTATTGATTATGTTCAAATGAAATTATTAAGGTTAAAAATCAATTTTTTGGATTTCGTTTTTGTGGTTCATGCATTTTCTTTGACAATTTTTTGTATATTTTTTGTTCATATTCAAGTGACAACCCGTATGTTATGTTCGGCTTCACCGATTTTATACTGGTATTGTGCGGATAAATGGTTGAATGGTTTGAATAAGAATTCATTGCAATTACAGCCAAATTTTCTATTTTTATTTAAAAATGTCATTCTAGCACAAAAATGTATACAATTTTATTTTTTTACGTATTTTGTTGTTGGAACAATATTATTTTCGAATTTTTTGCCGTGGACATAACGGGTTTGTGTTAAAAGAAGGGTGATAGGAGAGTAAATACACTGATTTTAGGTTAATAACTCGAGACCCAGAAATGAGAGTTTTACAAAAAACTAGCACAGTATTTTTTAAAGACATTCCTAAGAAAATAGTGTCTTTTTGTATTTATGATACTTAAAAAAACAGCCATAGTATTCTGTTATAATCTATAATCATAGAACAATAAAGAAATAGTTAAGGAATTTTATAAGAATAGTTCTCAATCTCCAACCAAAAAATAAAAAGTTCCCTTTTTTTTTTGTAAATATGTTATCATTTTGTTTATTAAAAATTTTTATTAAATGTTTTTTCTGGTATTTTACTTTTCTAGACCCTGAGATAAGTAGAACGCAATTTTCTTTGTTGTATAATTTCTATAAAATGTGAAAAATTCGATTAAATAACACAAAAACTGAATTTATTATTCTTAATTTTCTCTTGTAAATACTCTTAAAAAATTGATGATGTCACTTAGTCAATAATATAAAAGTTTCTTAAGAAAACTAGAAGTCATTACGGTAATATTGAAAAAGGTTCATTTAATTATATTTGCGACTGCGCAATAAATACTAACTTATTAATAATATTTGAACGATGATTCACGAAGATGTTCGTTCGTATAAATTCGTGAGCATGTGCATTTTAAAATGGCGTCATCCATGATGGCTTGTTTGTGATAAAAAGTTGTATTCAAAAATATAAAAATTATTTATTATGGTACAGTAAATCTGGCATTTTGACTGGAAAAAATTACAATACTGGATCTGAGGTTATGGATCGTTAGGGGGGCATGTAAATAACTTTAAAAAAAATTAAGAGAATTTTTCGTTCCGCTGTTTTTGAGAAAATCCAAAAAATGGGGAAAAAAATTTGGAATGCGTTTTTCTCGAAATCTATTGATTTAAGGGAAAAGTTTTTCAAATACTTTAACGCCACCTACTTTTTGTAATTTAACTCGTATGACGTTGCTCCAATGACATAAAATGTAGCTGACAGTGTCTTCTACATTTTTTATTTGAAAAACTTTTCCCTTAAATCAATAGATTTCGAGAAAAACGCATTCCAAATTTTTTTTCCCCATTTTTTTGGATTTTCTCAAAAACAGCGGAACGAAAAATTCTCTTAATTTTTTTTAAAGTTATTTACATGCCCCCCTAACGATCCATAACCTCAGATCCAGTATTGTAATTTTTTCCAGGTCCGGCCTTTTTTTCGTCTATATTGACTGAATATTAACAGAAAATGTTTATGTTTTACTGTAAATTGAACTTTAAAAGAAAAAAAAAACAATGATGACCGAAGGTGTTGATTCGTATGACTTCGTGTGAACAACATGTGCATTTTTCAATTTCAAGTGCATAATCCATGATGGATTGTTTCTGTTTGTGATAAAAAAGTTTACTAAAAAATATATAAATTATTTATTTAAGATTATTAAAACAAAATATTAAGAACTAAAAATTGAACTCGAAAGGAAATAAAATGTTTAAAATAAAAGTTTCATAGTTTGTTGGAGAAAATAATAAAAGCATCACAGACTTACATTTATATAAAAGTCTGTAATTAATTTAGAACTAAAAGTGCTGTTCAGTAATTGTAAATCAAATTGGTACAAATCGTGTCAGTTTAAAATTGGTGAAGTAATTACCCTAAAATATGAAATAAATGGATAAAAAAAAGTATGATAAGAGATCAATATCTCCGTCATCATCATCTGCAAGCTGCAGTTATAAAATACCAAGAACAACATCATCTTCAAAGAAGTCTGGTGGTGATGATGGATCATCGAATCGATTTTCATTTAGTTCGTATAAATATGAATTAAATAAGATTATATGTCCTTATTCACGATCTCGTAAAGATATCATCGTTGATGATACAAATGATTTTTGGTTATTTTTAATTAAATATGAGACAATTATTAAAAAAAATAATACGAAAACAATTAAATCGAATCCACGTAAGTTTTTATTTCTTTTAATCAAATCAAATTAATGCATCTTTGAAATTTTATTTATTTGTTGTTTATTAGTATGTAAACACTCGCACAAAAAAAGTCAACCTCTCAGAGGTTGTTCCCTAATCCTCCTTTTTTAAGGGAGTAGTTGGGATATTAATCAGTTTTTTACAAGTTACAAAAAAAAACTATGCATCAAATAATTGTGTAATCAATTTATTTTGTTTTTAGCACAAATTGATTTAAATGAAATACCAGAAAAGATCGTTAAAGAACATACAAATAAAATAAATTTATTAAAAGATATCGATAAATTATATGGATTATTACCAATTCATGATCCAGATTTAGATCGACGATCAAAATTAACTAAAAATCAATTTATTGAATTTATACAAATTGTTGAATTATATTTAAATTTTAAATTAAAAGAGAATTGTAAGCAAATACGGAAAATACAAGAAACTCAACGAAATTTACCAGTTTATCAACATCGGTGCGTACACTTATAACTTACTTATCCTCCACACCCAGATTACAGGACACTTTCCAGCTCTTGCCATGTGTGTAGATGGGCTTACTTGAACCAACCTGAAATCCGTTGATGTCAAAGCACTCCTGTTGTTCTTAAACAGCTTCAAATAGTTCATGGATTAGTAGCCGAAGATGGGCACAACGGACCCTATGGTTTAAGTGTGGCCCACTCTTACCTAATCTAACCTACTCAGACCCAGACCTTTAAATGTTTTTTTAATTAATTTGTAGGGATGAAATAATTAAAGCTGTACAAAATGAACGAGTTGTTATAATTGCTGGAGATACAGGATGTGGAAAATCCACTCAAGTTCCACAATACCTTTATCATTCTGGATTTAATCGTATTGGTATGTAATAACCCAACACTTATAACCTTGAAGTATCAAGTCAATCAATATTATAGATACAATATGTACTAGGTGTGTCAGGGTTTTGATTTGTTTTGATTTTGATTGATTTATAGCTTGTACTCAACCAAGACGTATCGCTTGTATTTCATTAGCAAAGCGTGTAACAAATGAAACATCCAATGAACATGAAGTTGGCTATCAAATACGATTCGAGAAGCACAAAAATAAAAATACTAAAATACTTTTTATCACTGAAGGATTACTTTTACGACAGGTAACACTCTATTTATTTATTTATTTCACTACTAGTGATAATTTTGTTTTTTTGATATACCTTCTAGTTATCAAGTGATATAGAAGCCATCGACTATGAAGTGATAATTCTAGATGAAGTACATGAACGTCATCTGCATGGTGACTTCTTATTGGGTATCGTTAAATGTTTAATTTATCAACGACCACAATTAAAAATTATTTTAATGTCTGCCACCATTAATATTGAACTATTTACTAATTATTTTTCATCGGAAAATGCTAAAGTTATTCAGGTAACGTTCGTTTTAACATTTAACATAATAAATACTCTACTCTACTCCATTCTCATCCAATTAAAGTTAATGTTCAGGTGCCAGGCAGATTATATCCAATCAAATTACATTATCGACCAATAATCGTTGAGAATAAATATCAAGCAGCAGCAGAACGATTTAATGCACGACCATATGTTCAAGTTATGCAATACATCGATGAAAAATATTCAAGTAAGATTTATTACGTTCACGTTATTACAGTAGCCACGATCGTCTTTAACCCTTCAAACTACTCCTCAAATTCAAGATAGTTGAACAGGGTTGGAGGAATTCCAAAAGTTAAAATTTAGACTGTCAGCATGCCCCCCATCCCCCTCGATTCACGAACGAAAACTGCTGCGAGGAATTTCCCTTTTGGTCAAATTTTACTTAGACTAGGACTTTTGAAACAAAAAAAAATACGTTTTAAATGAGTCGTGAGAGAATCTGCAACCGTTTTGAAGGGTTAAGGGTTAATTTGAAATTTGAAAATTGTAATCTAATTGAAAAATAAATATTTGATTTGTTAGAAACAGAAAAAGGTGATTTATTAATATTTCTAAGTGGTTTGAATGAAATCACAAGTGTTGTGGACGCAGCCAACGAATACGCTAAATTAAAAGAAAATTGGATAGTTCTGGCATTACACAGCACTTTATCTTTGGCTGAACAAGATAAGGTATTTCATATTTATTCAGAATTTTAGAAGTTATTTGAAAAAAAAAATGTATTATTCAGGTATTCGATTATCCACCAGAAGGTGTACGAAAATGTATTGTATCAACAAATATTGCAGAAACATCTGTTACAATCGATGGAATACGTTTTGTTGTGGATTCTGGGAAAGTGAAGGAAATGAGTTATGATCCGATCAATCGTATGCAACGTTTGAAAGAGTTTTGGATATCAAGAGCTAGTGCTGAACAACGTAAAGGTCGTGCTGGTCGTACAGGTAATCAACATTAACTATTAAACATACACAGGATCGTTTTTAACCTTTTGAAGTACACCCCCTGAATACATAAAGATCGCGAAATCATTTTCTATGGTTACACAAGCACAATATTTGTGTAAGAGAAGAGTGCGGTCATGGGACTCACCTTAGGAACGAAATTCTTTACGAAACCTGTACAAAAATAAGTGTAAACGTCTTAAATACAAGTTTATTAACTTACTTTTATAAATCTGTAATATACATATAATTTGTTTTTGATTGCTTACATAAATAAAGTTATAAATTGTTGCACAGTCATATCTCACATTCTTACGTGACGATTTTTATGTTAAGCCGTGTTAAGGAATTTCGTAATTTTTAGGGCAAAGAATGATTTTTGAAGGTAGATCGAGACATGTATAATAATCAATTCTATTTGATTCGTTCTAGGTCCTGGTGTATGTTTTCGATTGTATTCCGAGAAAGAGTACGAAGAAATGGAATTGTATTCAACACCAGAACTACAGCGTGTACCATTAGATTCGTTAATGTTACAAATGATTGCAATGGGTTTACCTGATGCACGTAAATTTCCATTTATTGAAGCACCAAATCCCGAAAATATTGAAAATGCTATCATTTCACTCAAAAATTTGGTGAGCAAAATACATATATAATACCCCACGCTTTTAAATAATATTCAAACAAACATATAACTAGATATATACTAGGTGTCCTTTGTTAATGGATTTGTATTTATATAATTTGTACAGGGTGCACTTACAGAAAATGAAGAATTAACAGTGATTGGAAAAACATTATCACATTTACCAGTCGACATTGTTATTGGTAAAATGTTAATATTAAGTTGTGTATTCGATCAAGTGGATCCTGTACTTGGACTAGCTGCTGCATTAAGTGTTCAATCACCCTATACAAATAGAGCATATCGTGATCTAGATTGTCAAACATTATTGAAACGAATTGAATCTGATGATGGTGATCCAATCACCTTATTGAATATTTATCGACAATGGTTACATATTAAATACACAACCAGTACTACAACCAGTTCAAATCAATCATCGAATAATTCTAGGAAATGGTGTAGAAAACATGGTTTAGAGGAACAACGATTTTATGAGATTACCAAATTACGTGCACAATTTCAACAATTATTAGAGGTATTTTCTTTCATCATTTCTCATTCATCAATTTTTTAATTGAGATTTTCATTGAAATACAAGTTTTTTTGGCATTGCAATACTTAAACGAATGAACCAATTTTGAGTTTTTTGGTTTTGTTTGAAAGGTAATTTAATGGAGGGTGTTCTTAAATATATTTAAAATGCGGGTTTAGGGTTCCGTAGCCGAAAAATTAGTCGAGGTCTTTGTTAAATTTTGTAAATTTGAACTTGTTAATAAAATGTGATTTCAATTCAAAATAAATAGAGTACGATTATGCCCAAATTGTGTCGAGTTTTATAAATATTTGTGATATATTTGTTACAGGATTGTAATTTATTAGATATGAATAAAAACATTGGTAATAATTCTGGTGATAGTACAGATCGATCGATTCGATATGGTGAATTAAAATATCTACGTCAATTAAAATATAAGTTAAAGAAATCTGATTCTGGTGGTGGTGGTGGACGTAGACGTATGTTAAAAATTAATTTTTATGATATGGAAAGTGTACAAGATGATGAAGATGATCAAATTGATATTCGTGATGTGGAATTTCGTTTAAGTAACGATCAAAGAAAAGTTCAAGTAAGTTTTTATATAGTTTAGTTGTACCTTTTAGATAAAACATACAGTATGTTTCAAAAGTTCGGTAAATTTTTAGAAAGGCAACCACTGGCTTAATCTTTTCAAGTTCGGATATGTTTAATTTATCTTCCGTTTTAATCTTATAATTATAATAAATCTGTTTTTCTTTTCCTTCCACCCCTGGACAGTCTTCTATCAAATGCCTCAGTTTTTATAAAAACTTTTTTTGTATGTTATAAAGAACATGCACTTAAATCTAGTGATATATAATTTTGAAACACCTTGTATTATATAAATAATAATAATAATTTAATTAATTTTATTTTAGAAGTTATTATCAGATATAGATACAGATTCAGATACAACAGATTCATTTAAAGATATAATAATTATAAAATTAATAATAACAAGTGGATTTTATCCACAATTAGCTGTACAAGATGAATTTAATTATTGTAAGGTAAGTTAAACTAAACTTTATTTAATTTAATTAAATAATATCATTTAAATTATTATTAAATCCTTTTATATATCGATGTTGATGTTGATAATATTCTTCAATATTTAATTCTTTATCCATTAAAATTAAAAATTCATTTAAACCTATCAACAACAAATATTTATTATTATTTATTTATTTATATGTGTTATATAAATAAATATCTTGAATAATTGGGGAAAATGCTAGGAAGTTGTCATTAAAATAATGAATGAAAACCTATATTAATATTTTTAAAAGAAGGAGTAGTGTGTTACAAATAAATAAGTAGTACACAACATCTAGTACACACTGTACTTACCGTGTTCATCAAAATCATGTTGTAATGAACCATAAAGTTGATATGTTGTTGAATCAATAATAAATATTGTTGGTAATTCTTGTATTATTTGTAATAAGTCTATGATGGTATTATTATTATTATTAATATTAATATTTGTATCATTAATATTAAACCAAATCCATTTCCAATCCAATCGATGATAATTAAATTGTTTCATTTTAATATGAATTAAATTATATAATAAATTTAATTTCTTATTATTTATATATTGTTTTGGTGGTAATATTATTATTAAACAATATGAACACATACTATTGTTGTTGTTACATATTGTATTTATTGATTGTTTATTATTATTATTGAATATTGATAATGATAAATCTAAAAATTAAATTTTTATCATAATCATCCAATAGGCCTGATCCAGTCCTAATTTATAAATAAAAAAACACGTTTGGAATCGATGTATTTTAGAGAAACTGTATACAAGTTGTCTTCCTTCCTTCTTTTTTAAGTTAACATATGCATGGAACTCAAAAATGTTTGCGTATTGATAAAGAATTATTAAAAAAGTAAATTATTAAAGTATTCGTCTCATGTTTGTTAGTTATGAATAAGAGTGAGCTTTTAATTGAGCTTAAAAACTTAGATCTAATTCGATGCTGGTACAATATGTGTGGTTTCTATGAAACTAATATTTTTCGTTTGAAGAGTTCTCCTTGATTAAATTTATTTATCGAGTTTCAAGAATATATCTATCTACCTTAAAGATACCAGGTAAATCGGACCCCTGCATGACATGACAGTCTGTGTTTACCTGCTCTAGTTGTTGTAATACCTTGTATCCATTTTAATAAATTATCTTGATTAAAATTTTCATTGAAATAGTGAACTTGTAACTTTTCATCTATAAAGATTAAAGTTGGATATCCATAAATATTTAATTCCATAAATATATCTAAATATTTGGTTGCATCCAAAACACCATAATTTATATTCATTTTATTTGATTTATAATTTTCAAATGTTGATCGCCATTCAATTAAGTATTGTATACATTGCATACAATAGTCTTCATATATAAAAATCATCCATGCTTCTGATCTTGATCCTGATCCTGATTCATCTGATCCAGGATCATTATTATTGATATTAGATTGTTTTATTAAATTTTTAATAAATGTTGAATTTAATATTTTATAATTCCATCTTATTTTATTACGTATTATCAAATTATACTAAAATAACATTAATCAATTGACTGAATTAATTGTTTAAATACCATGTATAACCACTAGTGTTGAATTATTTTTAATAATGCAAGTATTTAAAATTAAAATCAACACAATTATGGCCATTTATTTGATATTTGAAAATTTTCGAAATTATTTTCTAGAATTTGTTTTCAATTTTTGAGAATGTTTACAACACCACTACCTGCAAATTTTCTTCATCTTTTATAGTTTTGAAGTTTACAAAAAAAAGTTATTTATTTATTTATAAAAAAACATTTTTTACATTTCAACTTTTATTCTATTTTTTACGGTTCACAAGATGGGTCCTGTGGATCCAAGACCCAATTTACCTATGTTGTTCATTTAAGAACTTAGCTTTACTTTTTACGTCCTGAGCACTTCGTAAAAATTTCAGCTTGATATCTCTTTTCGTTTTTGAGTTATCGTGTTAACAGACGGGCAAACAGAGAACCGAAAAAGTATTAATTAGGTGATTTTGTGAACACTTACTCACTCGTATATCAAAATTTTTATTAGAATTAATAATTTTAAGCGTTACAAACTTGGGACTTATTATACTTGTATATATTACATATATACAAGTATAATAATAAAAGCAGCACATTCAACACTGCTATAGACATAGTATTTTCACAATTAAGTCAGTCAATTGTTTGCATTTGATTAATATGTTTTAAAATTTCTATAAAGTGTGAAAAATTTGATAAAATAGTTGAAAAATATAAGTTATTTATTATTTAATTTTCTTTAGTAAAAATCTTAAAAAATTTTTTGATGTTACTTAGTCCATAATATAAAAGTTTCTTAAGAAAACTAGAAGTCATTACGGTAATATTGAAAAAGGTTCATTTAATTTGATTTGAGACTGCGCAATAAATGTTAACTTAATAATATTTGAACGATGATTCACGAAGATGTTCATTCGTATAAATTCGTGAGCATGTTCATTTTGAAATGGCGTCAGCCATGATGGCTTGTTTGTAATAAAAAATTGCATTCAAAAATTATAAAAATTATTTATTATTTAACACAAAATATTAAGAAAATGTTAAAGTTTTACTGTAAATTAAACTTTAAAAGAAAAAAAAAGTTTCAAATAACAATTTCATAGTTTTGTGGTTTTGAAACATAAATTAGTGTTTTTAAATTACCGAATAATTTTAACATCGTTTTTCAAGAAAACCAAGAACCAGCAAGAATAATAAATGACTTCATATTTTGGTTAGTTTTTTTTTTTTTATTATATCGATTATTGACTGTAAATTTTTGGCAAATTGATAATTAAATAGTAATTCAAATTGAGGAAATTCTCTTGCTTTGCCTTATTAAAAGCAATCTAGATACCAAATTTAGTTTCGCATGGGCTAAAATTTTCTAACTCTCACCTGTTGATTTAAATATTTTCGTATATGTTGATTAGTTTCGTTAATTAGTTTTTGTATTGATGGCATACTATACGATCTAAATGGTCCAAATCGATAATTTTGATTTTGATAATAATAAATCAATAAAGGTGTATTTGTTACATTTAAATATTGTGTTAAAAATTTACATTCTTGTACATGCATGGCCCCAACATTAATAATATCTTCAACAGCCATTGCATATTGTCTGGAAAATATAAAAAAAGAACATAAAGTTTTAGTTTTCTTGTAATATGTAGCGCTTTTGGAGAATTCAAATATCGATTCGGAAAAAATAGACCGAATAAAATTGTTTATATTAGTATCCCATTTTTGTACGATTGGGCTAACAACTTTTAAACTCATGAAACTCCTATAGATATAATCGACAAATTCGACTCAACCAACTCGTAATTACAAAAATACTCCAGGTCTATACAATTTTCGATCTAGTTTTTTCGATTATCGATGTACGTGTGTTCGTGTGTTGTTTACCTGTACGTGGTTGCAAATCGTTGACAATTTTCATTTTGTTTGTTATAAACATTTAAAACAAGAATTCCTTTTAAATGATTTGGATTAATAATCTCATCATAATTATCTTGATTCACTTTTATTATTAATTTATTATTATTATTTATAGAATATAAACAATTTATTATTAATATTTTTATTAATATTAATAATATATATTTAAGATTTATATTAAAAGGCATTATTTTAATATTTAAATTATTTTTATTTTAATCATTTTAATTGTTTTTCAAATACAAATCAATTTTTTTTTTTTTAAATATTGTTACTGTTACCATAGAAATGCTACAAGTTATTCATTTTTAAAAGTATGGCCTAATTAGAGATCAACCTCGAAATAAATGGAATAAGTTGAATGTTTAAGACTAACCTTTATTTTTAACCGATTTCAAACAAAAAAGGAGGAGGTTATCAATTCGACTGTATTTTTTTTTTATGTTTGTTACCTCAGAACTTTCGATTGGGTGAACCAATTTTGATGATTCTTTATCTGTTTGAAAGCTGGTGTTTCCCGTGTGATCCCATTTCATTTAGGTCTAATTCTGACAACGGTATCTATTAGAAAATCATAAAAGTCTTAAATTTGCATTAAATATGCACGACAAGAGGACGAATAACTCAATATCACGCCAATCGATTTCGATGATTCTTTTTTTAGTGACAAATTAGTTAGTGTACTTCAAATTCACTAAAATTGCTAAATAAAAAAAACTTTTAACAAAAATAAAAACGATTTCAAAAGAAAAACTAATTTTTCACTAAAAAACGAATCATCGAAATCGGTTGGCGTGATATTGAGTTATTCGTCCTCTTGTCGTGCATATTTAATGCAAATTTAAGACTTTTATGGTTTTCTCATAGATGCCGTTGTCAGAACTAGACCAAAATGGAATGGGATGACACGGAAAGCATTAGCTTTCAAATAGATAAAGAATTATCAAAATTGATTCACCCAATCGAAAGTTCTGCTGTAACAACCATAAAAAAAATACAGTCGAATTGATAACCTCCTCCTTTTTTGTTTGAAGTCGGTTAAAAATTTGATTTGGAGGTAAAACCCTGAGATAATTGAAGTTTTATCAAAACAATTAAATTCTTAGGACTGTAATATGATTTAAAATAATTTGATAGTTGTTTAATTTGTAATAATAATTGATTGATTGATTGATTTCAGTCATTAAATGAACAATTATTTCATACAAAAACAAAAGGATTTGTAGCATTACATCCACAAAGTTATTATGGTTCACATCCAGAATGTTTACAATTACATGAGAATGATATAGAAGTACCACCAGATGGTTATTATAGTAAACGTCCATTAAGTTGTAAACATCAATTATTATGTTATTTAACATTATTAGAGACAACAAAACCATATTTAATGAATACAATTAGAATGCCAACAGCACAAACATTATTCTTGTTTGCACAAACTATTGAAACAAATCAAACATTTACAAGGTAACGTAACAAAGACTACTAGAGGCCTTAAAGTCCGTAGTACAGTAAAACTATACTTACACGGATTTATCGATAGCTACAATATGTACTAGGTGTGGGCATTTATTCTGCCAGGATTTATTTATTTTTTAATGGTGGGATAGATATTTTTGTCAAATTTTGAGTTTTCACATCAAGATATTTAAAAAGAAGAATTCAAAACTAACAAATTATAGAAAAAAAGCAATTTTGCGATAATGGTAAAATTTTATTCGCTTTATATATTGAAAGTCGGTGTGACAGGATAAGATCTGTCACACCAAATTTACTTAAAACAAGATAAAATTTGCAAAAAAATATTCTTTTACAAAATAATATCTATGAGAGTGCAAAATACTTGTAATTGTAAAAAATTTTTATGTCAAGATAAACCCTGACACACCTAGTACATATCGTACCTATCGTTAAATAATATTGATTCATTTGTGAAATTTTGTAATCCTTGTAAGTACAGTTTTATTATGACGAACTCCCTGCTTACAGGGTTTTTCAAACAATTAACTGACTCAATTGTTGAATTTTAATTTGTTTTAGAATTGTTTGTGATAGTTGGTTGTTGTTAGAATTTCCATTTCCAGAAAGTGGTCAAATTTTATTATTAAAAGCATCCAAGATTCGTTTAAAATGGAACATGTTATTAAATCAACGATTGAAATCATTACAAGATGAGCCAGATCCAGATACTCAAGGTTTGTAGCTTTGTTTCTTCTCTTCTATGTATCTAATATCTTGTTTGGGTATTTTTTATTTTCTATTTAATTTATTATTATTATTATTAAAATTGGAAATAAGTCCCCGATAAATGCGATTTCTTTGTATATATCTCTCATCCAAAACATTCGAACATCCTTAACTACAAGTGAAATTTACAAAATTTATAAAATCCCCGTTAAATTTTTCGGTTACGGAACTCTAAACTGATATTTGAAACATATTTAAGAACACTCTCCATTAAATTACCTTTTTCTCTAAAGCCTTTTCCAAATTGATCTGATTTAGAAGTTAATTTATACCTTTGTTACTTCGAAAACCTGAGATTCGAATCGAACTCGAAAGTATGACAACTCTTTAAATGATTGTTTTTGTTTGTAGTTGATAAAGATCCAAAATCAAATTCAAGTGATCGATACAGTTTAGAACATGAATTAGAATCAGATTTAATTAGTTACATGAGAACGAATGTCAGTTATACAGTTCATCGACTTCTAGCAGCTGATCTAAAAACATTGTACGTAGGAAGTGGTAGAAACATGGATACTAACATTGAAGTGAATCCTTTTGATAAGTCCTTTTCACCGATTCCATATAAAAAAGGTGGAATACAATTAACTGAAAATATTTTTTATAATTGGTAAGAACAGACACAGTCATACAAATCATGTTTTTAATTAAATTAATTAATTAATTGTTTTTATTTTTTTTTTTATAGTTTAATAGAAACAGAATGGAGTATAAATATTGCATTACAAGTGGAACAAACTCCATGGAAATGTACAGGATGTTCAATTGAATATTGTTTTTCAACTATTGATAAATTACAACATCAAGCTGTCTGTCGACCACTTCAAAACAATCATCATAATCATGATGGTAAGTACTATATTGGGTCCGTATGGCCCAACTTTTCCCAATCCGTTAGAGATAGAACAAAAGTTAAAATGTAAAAAATGTTTCTTATAGAAAAATAAACAACTTTTGTTTGAAACATTTTTTTCGTAAACATGACAGTTTACCCGCGAGAGCGCAAATTGTATATGTATGTGTAACATGATAGAGTAATACATGGTATTTCATCAATTAGCTCAGTCATTTGTTTGTTTGTTTTCACTTGTTACAGAAATATTAAATTTATTGTTCAAGATGCTACTCACAGATGTCGTAGTAAAATGTCAAACTAAATTTAATTTGATTATAAACAATAAGTGCTCATGTATTAATTTCTTACATGAGCTATATTATTATTAAGTTTCATTCAAATCCATTTAGTAATTTTTGGATGAAAACGTAACAAGCAAACTATCATATTTATAATATTATAGGGGTTATGATTAGGGGTTAATTTATACTGATGATGACTATATTGAAATAGAAATACGTATTTATTTGTATTATTTATAATTATTGATTTGATTTGTTTTAGAATTGAATGAAATGGATTCAAAAGCTTCATCATCTAAAACAATCGCATACGATTGTAAAGATTGTAATAAAGTTTTATATTTAACACCGATTCAAATTTTAAAACATAAAAAACAACATTCTTCTAATTAATTAAAAAAAAAAAAAAACATATTTTTTAATAAAAAGGAAATTTAATTAAATAACTTTGTTGATCACTAAACAAAGATCAGAGAAGAACAAGATTTTGAAATAAGATACTTTAAAAATTACAATCTTGAAGATTTTGGACAACAGACAAGCTTGTTTTATCCAATGCTAAGAACAAACAGAACTTTATTCGACGTCAATCGGCAAATTGTCGTAAATTTTGCCATCCAAGTACACGCAAGAAGTATATTTCATGTTGAAATGCTAGCTTTAAGTTTTATATATTATTACTTGTTTTTTTCTGTCCTATCCTTATCTTCCTTATTCCTTTCTCAAATTCCATAATTCACTCCTCATTTTCAAGCTTATTATATCTACCTGTGACGAAAAATATCCTCACTGTCTAAAAATGTATCGCTTAGAGAAAAACACGTTAGACAAATAATTTAAACGAAAAAAAATATCATAAATTTAAATAATAAGTTTCGAAAGAAATACTAATCACATGATCACAGCCCTCAAAGTAAATTGAACAACGTTGCCACTTGTACAATTCACAATCTGGATTTAAACTAAATATTCGTGAAAAATTAATCTTTATTGTTTTTTGTAAATTAAACAATTAATTACATCCAATTCTAATTAGACGCTTAAAGTCCTCAATTTATAAATTCAAAATTATAATTCATCAATATTTTTAATATTCTGTTTAAATTTGAATCGTCCTCCATTAAGATTCTCCTCCAATGAGATTTCTTCATTTTCACCATCCCACAATTGATATTTATAAATTCTAGGTAATTCTAGAACTTCGATAATATGATGCTCATTTATAAAATCTTCATCAATATTATTCAAAAAATTTAAAAGATCTTCCATTAAAAATGTTCTTTTACTTGGATTTTTCCAAAATATTCTTTGTTTGAGATCCAAAACATACATTTGTGGCAGTGATTCGTTTGATTCAATATTATTAATCGATAATATTCGTTCACAATCTGGTTGTGTTCCAAACGTAAACCATAACCAACCCCATTCATTACGTTTTAATAATTTTGAAACGTTCTGTAATATATCTAAAAACGAATTATGTAACACAATTTTAAAATAATTTGTAAATAGGATTTTGTAAGATTATAAGCGAGGAACTCGTTACAGTAAAACTGCATTTACACTGATTTAGAAATTTCCAATATGAATTAATACTATTTAACGATAGGTACAATATGTACTAGGTGTACCAGGGTTTATCATTGCACAATTATAAATCAACCCTGGGACACTTAGTATATCTTGTACTTAACGTTAAATAATATTAATTCGTATGCGAAATTTCCAAAACCATGTAAGTGCAGTTTTACTGTCACGGCCTTCTCGCTTAAATGTTATGGAGTCCCCACACCTGTCAAGAGAAAATGTTGTTATTCAAATTCTCTGATAAAAAAGCCCAATTCATGAATCGGTCTGTTGATCGCAATGATAGAGATAGATATAATAGACGCCTATAGCTAGCCTTCATCCATCTTATACATATAAAATTTCTGGCACTATCTCTTTCACTGCGGTCTAAAGAATTCTTTTATTGCGTTTTACAGCTCTATGGTATTATCTTTATGATCCAGAACATTTAACAAGTAAGTAAATAGAATATACTATTCTTTTATATTAATTAATGTATTTTTTCAAAGTCAGTGTCAAGCGTTATCATGAATTTACATCTTTTAAGTTTGACGCTGCACATATTTTTATTTTTTGTTTTCAGCTAGGTAAACTCTTAATTTGTCGCTTGAAAGTCAGCGTCAAGCGTCATCTTTAGACTTACCTAAATATGAATGACGACATTCTGCATGACATTTATCAAATGTTGGCAACACAGTTACAACACATAAAGCATGTGTATTTTCATCACAAGCTTTTATAGCGGTCTGTTTATCAATCAATTGATAAACGATTGGTATTTCCATCGTTTTCTCATGTAAATTATTAATCCATTCTAATAATTTAAATCGATCTAAATCACCTCCATACGTGCCATCCGTATCCACAAAACCCGTTTTAACACCTTTTGTAAAATATTTAAAGGTTGGTATCGTTCGTACATTATATTCGCGTGCTTTATTTGTTTCAAATTCAATATTAATTGCTCCACAAAGAATGTCATGTTTGTGTCGTAGTTCACGTGCGATACGCTCATAAATTGGAAAGAAATTTTTGAATGGACCCCAATTGGATGAATAGAATATAATTAGCCATGCGTGATCACTGTTGTATAGAACATACTCATCAAATGTCTTATCATTTAAGTTGATAATAATTTGTTTGAATGTCTTTTCTTTTTGTGATAATTTATATTGAAAGCGACGTTTGATTGCGATCGATGCAGCTTCAACCATATCACCTATAATATACAATTAATACATCTTTGAAATTTTCCACAATTATTAATTAGGTTGTAAACAATTTGTGAAGAAAATTCGAACTCTAAGGGGAACTTTTTTTTACAAATTACAAAAAAACTGTACATCACTTAAAAAAATTTTTAAATTGCCATATTTCGGTATTTTTAACTCTCTCAATCAAATTAAAAAGTTTCCATCTTGTAAACCGTTAGGGATAGAACAAAAGTTAAAATTTAAAAGTTATAATTCGAAATATCGACTTTTTTTACATTGTTTATAATCTAATAAACTACTTATAAATAAAATTTCAAAGATGCATTAATTTTTTCTTTATTATCATTGTATTCTATTTAATTTTATTAGACTAAACAGTTTTCATTTCAGATATTTCTTTTGTTATTCAATACGATTTTAAAGATCGATTCTTTGCAGTTGATTTTTAAGTGAATCGATTCTTGAGAGAGAATCACCCATCTCTAATTTTGTTTGAGAATAATATTAAAACCATGATGGCTGCCAGATGCGCGTTCGTAAACACAATGCTATTCTTGCGCATTTTATAATGGCCGACTATTAATGTCAATATTGTATATTTGTTTATCAAAAAACATTTAGATCATTAATTTTTAATTGTTTTAATTATAGAATAATATAATCAATTAATAATTTTTAGTCAATTATTAGTTTTTTAATTAGAAGCAGTTCAATTTGTTTTTTTGATGTGATTATTCAATACAGAATAGAAAATGGAAAGTTAACATATGCCAAAAAAAGATATATTTCGAATACGTTTTAGAGGATGAATTCTACGTAGAAATAAAAGTTTTTTTTGGTATTGGGAGGCAATTCTTTGTGATTATAATCAGTGACAGTGCATTGCTTATCTAAATTTATTAAGCCACCATACTTAATAATTGTTTTCCATGATAAGGAGTAAAAGTATTCGCTTGTATTCCATAAAACTTGACGATAGACGATTCATTTAACGATGGCGGTTTATGAATACCATTTTGTTTACAAATATAATGTTTTATATTACAATTGAAGGCAGCCACACGAATTAAACCATCAAACATGAACGCTAGATGTTTATAGTTTTCTTTGTACTCTTGGAACTCTCCCACAGATTCACTTGGATTCTGATCGTCATCAAAATAATATTTGATTATCCACAAATGTTTCGAATCATATATTTGTGTATGTCTTTCGATTGTTAATTCAATTACATTCGATTTGGAATCATTTTTCCAACTTGTTGAGTTCAAATCAAGTGTTTCTGTTAGTTGACCTCGAACGAATTCTGCAATTATTAAAAGCACTGTACTCGTTAAAATTAAAAGTTGCATGCTTTTTTGTATTTCCAACATAAATAACAGTTCAAATGTATTTTGAGTTTTGACACATTCAAAGTACACTTAATTATCCAATAAAAGAAGTGATATCAGAGTCAGATTTAATTTTGTTCATTATGTAATTTGTACATCATATCTGTAATAAAATTGTTTATAAATAATAAAAAATCAAAGTAGTTTATATCAATTATATATTATTTCAAAACATACAAATTATTAAATATATTAAGGATGTTTATTTTTCACATGAAAATTGGTTTTCGTCATCAAAGTGGATTAATTGAAATTCAAAATGAAGTTTTATATCTCATTCAGAGATGGCAATGCATACATAAAAACCATAAATTTTTTATAAGTTTCACATGCAATTTATAGATGGCATTGCAAACAAATTTTTTTATAAGTTTTACATTCAATTCATAGATGGCAATGCATACAAATTTTTGTATAAGTTTCACATGTAATTCATAGATGGCAATGCATACAATTTTTTTTATAAGTTTTACATTCAATTCATAGATGGCAATGCATACAAATTTTTTTTATAAGTTTCACATGCATTTCATAGATGGCAATGCATACAATTTTTTTTATAAGTTTTACATTCAATTCATAGATGGCAATGCATACAAATTTTTTTATAAGTTTCACATGCATTTCATAGATGGCAATGCATACAATTTTTTTTATAAGTTTTACATTCAATTCATAGATGGCAATGCATACAAATTTTTTTATAAGTTTCACATGTAATTCATAGATGGCAATGCATACATAAAACTTTAAATTTTTTATAAGTTCCACATAAATTAGGAGATGCATCATAATTTTGGATCGCCTCGTAACAGGTAAGTATTTAAGTAAGCCCACAGATAAAATATTTAAGTAAGTCTATGCTGCCGAAACGGTAAGTAACAGTAAGTATTTAAAATTTTACACTATTTTTTCGTTATGTAGATAGCGAATATTTGTAATACGCTTACGAACTTTGTTAAAAAAATTCAATTTTTGTACTGTCACAAGAATAAAGCGATTTACTAAAAAATTTATTCAACTAAGAAATAGCTATTTACCAATGATGTTCTCCTAATGAAAGTACACAAAATTTGAACATTAATTTGTCATTTTTGTAAAAAAAAATTAATTTTTTTCATCATAAAAAAAAATTTATAAATTTTTGTCAAAAAATTGGTCATTTTTACTAAAAAAAAGTACACTTTGTACTAGGAGAACATAAGTTACAAGGGAAAGTAGTACCTGATAGGGATACAATTGTTTTCGCCTCGTAAGTCAGAAAGTTAATGGTCTGCTATTGGATGTGGTGAGTATGACCTCTTGCAGACCATTAACTTTCTGCCGGGAAAAAAATTTTTTTTTTCTGATTTTCGGGGTGAAAACACATACTTTTTCTTTTCCTATCAGGTACTACTTTCCCTTGTAACTTATGTTCTCCTAGTACAAAGTGTACTTTTTTTTAATAAAAATGACCAGTTTTTTGATAAAAATTTATAAATTTTTTTTTATGATGAAAAAAATTAATTTTTTTTTACAAAAATGACAAATTAATGTTCAAATTTTGTGTACTTTCATTAGGAGAACATCATTGGTAAATAGCTATTTCTTAGTTGAATAAATTTTTTAGTAATTGCTTTGTTCTGATGATAGAAAAATTAATGTTATTAGATTATGGCTATTTATGAAATCGGGAACAAAATACTTACCAAACCTAAACTTTACTTACTTACCTTAAACAAAACCTTACTTATTTACCTAAAAAAATTTGTATATGTTTTAAAATAAATAAATCGGTGTAACTATTCGCACGTACCCGCCCGCATTAAGTAATGTAATTAATAATGAAAATAATTACAAATTTGCATTTTTAAAATGAGCTGGGGCCATAAAATTCGCGCTAATACATCCCCATTTAAGTCATAGCCAACTCGCGAAAGATACGAGTTGACCACGGCTTTAATTAGGTTGTGTTAGCACGGATCTGTGAGATGGTTCGCGTTTGCGTTCACCCCATTACCTTATTATACTAACTATTAATTTTTGGAAACGAAATGTTGTAATATTTTCGTAATTTAAGAGCCGTATCCCGTGTACGTGTTATTTGTAAGACTGGTACGTACGAATAGCCACACTGTCAATAAGCAGGTGTATATAAAATTGATTTATTATTAATTACTTAGGTACATAAATTAATTACATATTTATATTCATTTTAAAAAATAATGGTTGAAATTTAAATGATTTTTAATTACAAATAATATATATTTATTATATTAACATAAACAAGTAAAATTTACAAAATTAAAAAAATACCCTTTAATTTTTTAGCTACGGAACCCTATATTTGCACTTGAAATATACCTAACAACACTCTCCATTAAATCACCTTCATTGCACCTAATCGGTTCATCTGTTTAGGTGCTACGATGCCACAGAGAGACAGACACACACACACATGGGCGGGGGTTAATTATTAAAACAACTGTAAAGACAACTTTAAAATTTAAAAAGAAAGAATTTTAACAAAACTTCCCTGATTAATACGCTTCGATCGACCATATCGACAACGAAAAAAAAAAGGTTTACGCACGACGTACACACATAAAATTGGTGTTAAAGAAACGTCCTAACCATGAAACGTTAAGACATGTTGAAAATTTTGATTTAGAAAATCGGACCTATTACAAAAACTTTCTATTGTAGGCAGTTGAAATTTACTAAATTAAAAAAAAAAAAAAAAACAAGTGAAATTTACTAAATTAAAAAATTTTTGGAAAAATTTTGCGAATACGGAACCCTAAACTCGCACTTGAAACATATCTAAGAACACTCTCAATTAAATTACCTAAATAAATTGACCTAAAAAAGTCAAAATCAGTTCATCCGTTTAGGCGTTACGATGCCCCAGACAGACATACATAGCAATCAAATAGACATACATCCTTTTTTATTTCACCCCCACCTTAAAACAAGAGGCGTTATAAATTTGACTGCTATATGCTTGTCTGTCTGTGGCATAGCAACGCCTAAATGGATGAACCGATTTTTTTTTTGTCTTGTTTTTAAGGTAATTTAATGAAGAGTGCTCTTAGTTATGTATCAAGTACGAATTTAGGGTTTCATACCCGAAAAAATTAAAATTTTCGAAATCGGTTCAGTTTGGAAAAGAAAAAAAAAAGTAATTTTATAGTTTGGAACAATTTGTGGCGAGTTTTTAAAATTTTCGTAAATTTCCCTTGTTGATCGGGAGTTACAAACAAGCCCACTTAATATTATAAACCGGCTGCAAATAAAAAAAGGAGGAGGTAATTAATTGGGATGAGGTATTTTTTATTTATTATTTAAAACATCTTTTAAAATCGAACTAGAACTACGAGTATGCGCAAAATCTTCAAAAGTAGGAAGTAAAACATCATTTAATAATAATGATCCAGCAGCTGTTGAAGATGATGTCATACTATTACTACTTGTTGGATTTAAATCAACAGTAGAACCATCTGTTGTTGAATTCTTACGACTACTATTACTTCCATTATTATTGACAAGTAATAATGGAGGTTTTGTAGGTTTTGGTCGTGATTCATTCTCTAAGAATTTAATAAATGCTTCTGATAAACTCTCTCCAAGTCCAAGATCAGCACCTTGTTGTCTTGATGTTGGTTTCATTATTGTTTGATACCAAGATGAACCACCAGATCCCCCATATATCTTCTCATAATCAGTTTGATTAAAATCCAAGACCGTTCCAATGATTTTTAATATTTTCTGTGTATCCATGTTTTGTTGATGGTATTTTGGATTGGTACAGGAGGTTTGTAGATAACCCATAAATAAGTTCTTGATTAAAGTTTTATCCACTTTATCGATAGCATGTGATGTTAATTCTTTAGATAGTTCTTCTTGTGTTGTTATTTTTGCATTTAATTTCTCAACTAAACAAAAATAAATTAATTATAATAATAAATTAAATTAATTTTATTAATTGTATTGAATGATGAGTCTTAATTTGAGGAATTCCATAATAATTAATAAATAAAAAAACACTTACTTTTATTTGCTTAATTCCGCTTTTTAAATTATTTATTTATTGAAAATAATTGTAAAAAATGTATTGTCCAAAATAATATTATATATCTTGACAAAGTGTTTTTAGACTTTTTTTTTACTTGACAATTTTAAATAATAAAATAAAAGTAACATCACCTGATTTTGATAACATAAACGTAAAATATTTTTAGTAAAAATACTGACTGTTGTTTCAAATATAAATATTATTTTGATGTCTTAATAACAAGATGAAACAAACTTTAACAATTATTTTTAATAAATAAATAATTCAAAAAGAAAGCGGAATTAAGCAAATAAAAATTGTGTTTTTATTATTTAATTAATTTTATTTAAAGTACTAGGCAATTTGTATAACGTAAATATAAAAAAAATGCTATAAAAAAATCGTATCAACTCAATTTTTATTTGAAATATTTTGTTTCTTTTAGAGTTTAATTTATAGTTAACGATTTTTTAAATATTTGTTAATTAATAATTATTAAATAAATAATTTTTTATATTCTTTAATAAACTTTTTTATCACAAACATAAATCCACTTGTTTGATTTTTAACAAAAACTAATGGATGACGCCATTTTAAAATGCACATGTTGTTGTTCACACAAAGTCATCCGAACCAACATTTTCGTGGATCATCGTTCAAGTTATATTTATGACACACAACTTCAATTTACAACAAAACATTTTGTTAATAATTTGTGTTAATTAATAATGATTAAATAAATAATTTTTATAAATTCTAATGCAATTTTTTATCACAGACAAGCCATCATGGCTGACGCCATTTCAAAATGAACATGCTCACGAATTTATACGAACGAACATCTTCGTGAATCATCGTTCAAATATTATTAAGTTAGTATTTATTGCGCAGTCGCAAATAAAATTAAATGAACCTTTTTCAATATTACCGTAATGACTTCTAATTTTGTTAAGAAACTTTTATAATATTGACTAAGTGACATCATCAATTTTTTAAAAGTATTTACAAGAGAAAATTAAAGTGGTTCGGCTGTTACGTGACTAATCAACCAAGCAGTTAGGCAATTTATATGACGTAAATGTAAAAAATGCTATAATAATATCGTAAACTAAGCAATTTGTATAACGTAAATGTAAAAAAATGATATAAAACTATCGAAAAAGCGTTAAAACATTTTTTTTTTATAAACAGAATCTGTGAAAAATTTTCTTCATGATGATAACTTTTTTGAAGCTCAATTATCGATTAATTTTTATACAATTAACATTATTGTGAGCTTTTCCATAAGGTACTTAATAAAAATCATAATTTAAAAATAAAATAATTCAAAATTTTGTCCCGCAAGAGGCCTCAAAACTGTATTTATTGTGATCAAAGAACTTTGAGCTGTCATTTACAACAAAAAAAAAAAAAAAAAAAAAAAAAAAAAAATTGAGCGTACTTGCTCAAACAGCCGAACCATTTTAAATGATGAGTACTGGATGATTTAATTTAAATTGATTTCACTTTGACCAACTTAACATTTAAATGGTTATTAAATAAATAATTACAAGTTAAAATTAATTAATAATTAATAAATAAAAATAAAATGCATTAAGTTAAATAAATCAGATGCAGATGATGAATGTAATAAAAGAATGTAAGTGTTACACAGACACTGATAACTTAACAATTTGAACCAGTACCTGATGTAATACTCACAATCTATATTACAACAACACAACACTACACAACACTACACTACACTACACTACCTTGTAGGCAATGCAATGCAATGCAATACAATGCAACACATGCAACATTCTGTAGTATTGTATTCTAAGGATCCTTCATGCTGTGATTATAATACGATCGCGATGTATATACACTACCTACCTACCTACCATTACCAACCACCATATGCTTCCTTCATGCTTCATGCTTCATGCTAGTTGATTCATGCTACCTAATATGTATGCTTCATCCAATTTACCAAATTTATATTTTTTGTTACGATCTGTTAATTTTTATTATGATTTATAATCTTTAAAAATAACTCAGAGTCTCATCCTTAAAGTTATATTTTTTCAGTTTGTAGCCGTTATATTTTTAATTGCCCTACCTTTCCTTATACAATAATAATAATAATAATAAAAATGGATTCTAAATGAATAAATGTAAAAAATAAAAATTAAAAAGGAAAAAAAAAACTTTGATAAAAAATAAAAATAGTGCAAAATAAGAAAACAAAACAAAACAATATGATGATGTAATGCATGTGAGGGTGGTATAATATGATGTGAGGGTGCTTGTAAACAGATGATAATGAGGTCCCATGTAATAAATTGAGATGTATCAAAGTCAACTTACCTCACAGTTACCACATGAGATTACATTAACATTGCTTTTTAATTATTATCAAATCTAATGTTATTTTATTTTAAAAGCTATTAATTAACTACCTACTTAAAAGATTCCATCACCTATTAGATGGATCGCTCATCACTTATTGATCATGGATCATGGAATATCAACTATCAACTTACTAACTTATTTATATATTTATATTATATACAGAATGTCCCAAGAGTAACGCACTCCTTTGTTGCATGCATCAGATACAAAATATAATTCAAAGACATTCTCTTTTATATTTGTACTTATATCAACCTGTTCCTAAATATTCAGATGTTAACATATGTTAATGTCACCGTAACGTTAATGTCTTAGCGTTGTAACACGCAACTTGTTTGATTGATTGTCTATTTTAATGAATAGCTCGCCTTAAAAGATTCTCTTATAAAAAATGTAAGAGGACGTTTTAGACATCTTACTTAATGAAACTAGAGAGTTTGTTACTTCTGGGAAACTTTGTATAGTTAGGTGTGCTCTTTAAAAGCATAAGAAATATAAAATGAATTCTTTACAGATAAGAGAAGTTACTGAAAAAATGTTGTTAACAAAACTTGTTGTTATTTTGATTATTTATTTTGTAATTCTTAATATTTGCAACAAAAATTCATTTAAATAAATAATTAAAAATGAACAAATGTTTTAATTACAAATATATTTCTTTTAATTAAAATAAAATTGTGAAGTTTGTAGTTAACAACTACCAATGGATTAAAAAGCTTGTTTAAGCATAATTATTAGCATTGGTTTTAAGCTAAAATCTGACATAATGAGCCCATTCACAATATTGTGGTATGTATGACCATGACCATGACCATGACACCTAGCTAATTAGACTACTAATAAATAAAATTAAGTAAATCTATTAAAATAAATATAATTAAAATGTATTTATTTAAGTTATGATGATAAAACTAATTGTAAATCACATATCAGTTAGAATTCTGATTTTATAAAATTGTAAATTACCCAGAATTACCAGCTGATATTTAATTTTCAATAGTTACTATATTACTATTCTATTCTAAGCTAAGCTAAGCTATGCATTCATTCATTCATTCATTATTTATGCTTCATGTATAATTTTTATTTCTAAATCATTATAATAAATTAATAATATATCATTAAAAAAAATGTCTAATTAAATTATTAAGTGATTGAAGATTTATTTTTATTAATAAAAATAAATGGTAAGTAATTTAAATTGGAATAATTGTAAAAATATTTGACTTTTTATTTTGACAATACAAATTTTTATTGACCTGCTTTAAATTTGAATATTTTTATTGGCCTTAAAAAAATAAAAAGTAAGTACAAGTATTGCCATCTTGTAATTTAAATTGTAACTATTGAATTGAAATCAATTTTAATTAGTATGAATCAATTGTATAAGTATCCTGTATGTATGTATATCAGTCTGTGTACAGATTTACACACACTGATATACAAGGTTGTCATTTTCTAGTAGTTCTAAGAAGTTGGTAAATAAATCATAAACTATAATTTTACAATTGAAATATAATATTATTTAATATTTTGTTGTTGTTTTATGTATCCAACTCAACCCACTCATAATTAAATAAACATTGTTTTCAAGTCAGTCATTTAAAAGAAATAATAATCAAATTTATTTAAATATTAAACAAATAATCAAAAATAAATTATGTTGTAGAATTTATATTGATAATAGTAGTTAGAAGAGATTATACGATTTCAACACAAGTCTTTTAAGAGATGATAACTCAATCCTATTAATTATGTTGATAAATAGAAGTTAGAATACGATTTCAACACAAGTCTTTTAAGAGATGATAACTCAATCCTATTCATATTCATAAAATTAAACATG
Organism: Chrysoperla carnea; assembly: GCF_905475395.1. Classification (NCBI taxonomy): domain Eukaryota; kingdom Metazoa; phylum Arthropoda; class Insecta; order Neuroptera; family Chrysopidae; genus Chrysoperla; species Chrysoperla carnea. Next base: position 269,417 of record NC_058338.1, on the reverse strand, counting down.
CATACATTATTTTAATATTAATTATTTTAGTTTAATGCATGCATGCATGTATTATAATACACATTCATAAATAAAATAATGAAATATAAAATAATAAAATATAATATTTAATAACTTACTTTGATCTTGATATGTACAAACTTGATGTCTTGCCTTTTCTAATTGTTCTTGTAAACGTGTTGCAGCTTTTAAACCTTGTTTAGATTCATATAATTGTGATTTTAATAAATCTATTTCTTTTAATAAATCATTTTTATTTTCTAATTCTTTATTTAATTCATTACGTATTAATAATGTACTTTCTATTATATCTTTTTCTTTATCTATAACATATAATAATTATAATTATAATTAAATAAAAACAATTAATTTATTATTAATATACAGATTGGATTTTATAATATTAAATAATTTTATTAATAGATGATCTTGTGTATTCATTATAGTCTCAGTCTCAGTACATTGTGTGTAAGATTTATGATAAATATTTTTAAATATTGTGTAATATTATCTCTTTAATAAATAGTTTGTCTATGATAATATGATAATGTTAAATAATATAAAATCCAATCTGTATAATATTAATATTAATAGTTATTGATTACCTTTTTGAAATTGTTCTAAAACACATTGTAAATTCGTGATAGCAGTTGATTGTTTTAAATGTTGATCTTCTAATATTGATAATTGTTGTTGATATTGATCACGTTCTTGATTAGATAATTGTATTTGTTTTTGTAATGTTTCTATTTGTTGATTATAACGTATTGATATTGATGTATATATTGATGTTGAATCTTGTGAATGTTGTTCTAAATTCATTAATTTATTTTGTAATTCTTTTAATTTTAAATCATTTTCTAACATTTCTTGTGTATGTGTTTCTTCTATATTTAATAAATGTTCACGTAATCGTTCTAATTCTTTATGTAATTGTTGTAATTTAGATTGTTCATCTAATAATTTTATTGTTAATTTATTACATTTCTCTTCTAAGAAATCATTTTTATCTTGTAATTGTTCTTCTTTATTATTCTTATCTAATATAATTGTATTTAATCGTTGTATTTCTGTATGATATCCAACATTCTCTACATGTTTTAAATTTATTAATTTTAATAATTCATCATAATCATTTTTTAATTTTATATATAATTCATTATTAATATTATCACTATCAATATTATCAGTTTGTACATCTTTATCAATACATTCTTGTTGTTGTTGTTGTTTTAATTGTATTTTATTTTCATATAATTCATTCATTTGTAATTGTATTTTATTTTGTAATTCTTTTAAATTATTTATTTCTTCTTCACGTTCTTGTGTAATTTGTAATTGTGTTTGTAATTTTAAATTAATATTATCATAATTTTCTTGTAATTGTTTAACATTTTCATCTTTATCATTATATTTTTGTTGTTGTTTTTGTAATTCTTTCAATTTTGTTTCTAATTGTATTTTTTCTTCAAGTAATTCTTTATTTTGTAATTGTATTTTATCATGTAATTCATTTAAATTATTAATTTCTTGCTTTTGATCTTCATTAATCTTTAATTGTGTTTGTAATTTTAAACTAATATTATTAATATTATCTTGTTTATTAACATATTCTTGTTGTTGTTCTTCATGTAATTCTTTTAATTTTGTTTCTAAATGTAATTTCTCATCATTTAATTTATTAATTTGTAATTGCATATTATTTTGTAATTTATTTAATTTAATAATTTCTTGTTCTTGATCTTTATTAATTTGTAATGATGTTTGTAATTTTAATTGTATATTATTATATTGATCTTGTTGTTGTTGTAATTTTTGTTGTAACTCATGTAATTGTTGTTCATATTCTTCATTAGTTTCAACAATTGTTTCTAAATTAACATTTTCTTGTAATAATTTTAAATCATCAAATAAACATTCATTATTTTTACGTAATTGTTCACATTCCATTTTATAAAAATCTAAATCATTCTTTAAACGTTTTAATTCATTTTCATTCTCTTTTAATTTATTATTTAATTCATCAACAACAATAATATTATTTATACTATAAATATAAATAAAATAAATTAATTAATTAATTAAACACTTAATTATTAATTATATATACTTACCAATCATTATTATCATCAACTTGTACTTGTATTTCTTGTGTTTTTGTATTCTTATTAATATTATTATTGTTAATACTTTGTTTTATTAATTCCATTATTTTAATATTTAATTCTTCATTATCATTATCAGCTTCAGCATCACTTTCATCTTTAACTTCTGTTGATGTTGATGTTGTTAATAAATTAAATTTAGTATTTGTATGTTCATTTAAAATCATATAAATATTATTTAATTGTTCTTCATATTTATTTGTTTTAATTAAATTTACATTTAATTTCATTTTCATTTCATTTAATTCTTTTTCTAAAATAATAATTAATATAAAATTATTTATTTTAAATTAGTTTACTATCATTTTTTATGTTTTATAATTATTGATAAATGGTCTGGTGGAATGGCCTTATAAAGTAATAAGGTTTGCCATTTGGTAATCAAAATTGTAAGTAAAGAATGTAAATCAACTTTTGAATTGAATTAGGATGGGTTTCAACCCCCCAGTTATCAATAATCATATAAATAAATAAATAAATAAATAAATAAAATAACATACCATAATTAGATTGTTGTTGTTGTAATTGTTGATTATGATGAATTAATTGATTATAATCAGATTGTATTTTATTAAAATCTTGTTGTAATGTATCACGTAATGTAACTAATTTATCTGTTGTTAATAAACAATCTTCATCTAATTGTTGTAAATTTAATTTTAATTCATCATTTTCATTTAATAATTTATTATTTAAATCATTTAATTCATTTAATTTTATTTTTATTTCATCTTCATTTAATAATAATTCTTTATTCAAATTTTTTAATTTATTTATTTCTAATTTTAATTCTTTTATTATACTCTCATTCTCATTATTATTATTTAACTTTAATTCTGAATCTATAAAATAAAAATCAATAAATATTTAATTATTATTATACTTAATTACAGAATACAGGGTGTAGTGTATCAATATTAAATCATCACTTAATACAGTTAAAATATCTCTAATACAGGGTGGCTCATTTTAATCAATAATGACTAATAGTTTGTTTTGTAGTTAATCAATCAAATAATAACAAAAATTTTACAATTTGATGGAGAGCATCATACGCTAATAGGCTAGAACTAGGACTTAGTTCTTCAGGTATCTTTAATAACCAATTTATATTCTAAAAGATAAGAGATAGAATAACACTTTAAATTAGAAAGTTGATGTTCATAAAAAACCTAAAAGTTTTCATCAAACCATTTTTTTGAAAATCGTTAGCTTTCAGAAAAAATACGACTAAAAGTATATGATGATCGCTACGACAAAATGCTTTAACCAAATGTCGTCAAGGGAATAAAGGACATTTATCTGTGTCCATTAGTTAAATCTACAATTATCGATAAACTCAATAATTTTATTTTACAGATAAACAGCTAAAAATTTTCAATATAAGCTAACTGCTGGTTCTAAATTTCAGTTAACGGTTTCACGTAATTGAATGTAAATACTTTAAAATTGAAAACAATGCAAGATAAATTAGTTTTTAGTAAAAATAAACAACACCTACACTGACTTCACTACACCAGGTCATCAGATACATCTGCTAACCAGCATGATTTACTTGATGCAGGTGTTATTATTAATAAATAATAATAATTATTATTATTAATATTTAATTAAGTACACACTTACCATGTTGTTGTTGTTGTTGTTGTTGTTGTTTAGTAGTAGTTGTTGTTGTTGTATTATTATTAAATTGTTGTTGTTGTTGTTGTTGTTTATAAATAATATTAATTTTATTATTAAATAATTGTTCATTTAATTGATATAAATGTATTAATTCATTATAAATAACATTAGTAGTATTGTTTGTTGTTTTATTATTATTTAATAATTCATTTATTTTATTTATATTTTTATTTATTTCTAAATCAATATTATTTATATTTATATTATTATCAACATTAATATCTTCTTCAAAATCATTATCAAACATTGTCCATTCATGTTCATCATGTTCAACTGTTGTTCTTGTTGTTGTTGATTCATGTACTGATACATCTTGTACTTGTACTTGTTGTTGTTGTTGTATATTTGATACTTGTACATCTTGTAACTGTAACAATTATAATTAATATATATATTTATTTGATTATTTATTAATAATCATAAAATTTATTTTAATATTAATAAACAATATTTAATTAAAAACTTAATAATAAAAATAATTCATATTAAATGTCAAAATAATATTAATGATACATTTAAGTAATGCCATCTATTCAGTTCAAATTATAAATAAATATATCATTAAACACATTTAAAAAATAAAATGTTTTTTTAAATAAAAAAAAACATTTTATTTTTTATAAAATACAAAAATAAAAATATAATTATTATTTAAGTAAACTATTTTATAAATAATTATTATTCATATCATTCATTTATTATCATTTATAATTAATAATTAATATTCATTAGGTATATGTATAAAGTACTATAAGTTTAATAATAAAAATATAATGCAGGTGTTTTAAAAACTAAACTAATTAATTGTTAAAACAACCATTTTACTTTTATTTTTAATTTAATTATTTAAACAATGCTGTTTAAATTATCTACTGCTACCAAATAAATAGTCTAAATAGTTAATAGTCATGGATTTATAATAAAGCATTTACTTTAACTAGGATTAACACTAAGCTACGGCCATCAACATAGATTAAAAAAAACTATCGATTTTCATGATGCTTTTCTAGCCACTAAAATACGTCTTCAATACATCTATTGATCTTAAAAATTATTTATTATTTTATTTCAATTAAAAAACGAAATCAATATCAAATGGAAAATTAGACTATCAAAAATTTAAATCCGTCACTGTATGACTTTTATACATTTACTTGTATTCACAAAATTTGCACTGTTTTTACCATTCTAATTGATATTTATTATAACAGTAAGTGATATAGTTATATCACTTAGAATGGTAAAACATGTATAAATTTTATAACGCAGAGGAGTATACATACATAGCTAGTTTTTATACCATGTATATATGAAATATATCAAGCTATACTAAGTTTTTCCCTCTGTCTGTCTGTGTACACGACAATTCAAAAATAAAAAAGATATCAAGTTCAAAATTTTACAGCGTGCTGAGGAGAGGACATAAAATGTAGGTTCAATTCGCAAATGAGCAACATAGGTCAATTGGATTTTGAGTTTGTAGGATTCCGTTAAAGATAGAACAAACATAGTTTATTTGAAACAATTTTTCGTAAACACCATTGTTTATTCACAAGGATGCAAATTGTATAGTATGTATTATATGGGAATATCAGTTATGTATGTGTGTAGCTATTTAAAAACAGAAAACTTTCTTTACTTACATGACATGGACATCAGAAAACAAACAATTTTGTAATCAACATAGTCTTTATATGATATTTAAACACTTAATACAATTAATGATTTATTTTCACTTGTTATAGTTAAAGTTAATAAATCGATTATAGTTAGTTCATTCATTTGATGTTTGTTTTAAAAATGACATTATGTTTTCTATTTAAATTGATTCTCAAACCCAACGCAATGTAAGACTCAAATATAATTTATTTGTACTATTGATTTAATATATTATTTTAAATTTCTAAATCGATATTATTTATTATTTATTATATCTAAATGTAAATGTAATAAACACACATCACATCACATCACATCATTAGGTATTGAAAGTTTTAAAAAGTTACTTCAAATTTAAAAGAATTGTAAAATAAATAAAATATGTAATAAAAAATGTTGATTCTTTAATTATTATTTTATAAACAGACTTCACTGATATGACATTAATACAATTTAATTGAATTCATTATTCAATAATAATTAAAAAGTTATGTAAAATGTTAGGTTAGAATTATAATAAATAAACTTCAAATAAACGTTTAACTACGTTTTAAATATCTTCACTTCATATCAATATTCAACAAGTATTAAATATAAAGCTATGTTCACACTAACTAGTTAATAATTATAACGTTAACGTTAACGTATTAGTATAAAATTACATTATCATAACTTAATTTTTATATCAGAATAGAATATAATTATAATAAAGACAAAATTAAAGTACCTTTGAAATTTTAATTATTTGTTATTATGTAAATATTGCGTAAAATAAAGATCTACCTTAAAGAGGCCTACTTAAAACCTTTTTTTTTTTCTTTTGGTGGGAGGAGGGGTTGGTTAGTTGGGGATTTTAATAATTATTTTACATATTACAAAATAACTATGCATAAAATAAAAAAAAAATTCAACTAAAAGTTGTAGCTGACGTATTTGTGCACATTTTCGTTTATTTTTTTATTTTCTAGCTTAATAATTGATTAAATTTGTTTAATTTTTTTTAGTTCTCACAGTTCTAGTTATTTTAAATAATAATTAATAAGTAAGATTGAAGTTAGTTAGTAATCTTAAAATGTAATTTAATTTTTTGTTAAATCAACAAAAAATTAAATGAATTCTAACATTTTACTTCAATCATCTTAAATTACACTCAACTAACTAACTTATTTATCAACCAATCTACATCTTAATCTTAATCTTAACTTTATATAAATATTACTTATTTTATTTTATGCTTACTTATTCATATTTATTATTATATGTATACAACTATAATTATAATATAGGGTGTACCCTTATTTTTTAACAAATTCGAATTCATTTTTAAACTTATTATGTCTAGGTTTGACGAAAAATATACAAAAAATGTACCGCTTAGGACAAAACACACTAGACAAATAATATTAAGATTTATTTTTGTTCAGTATGTAATTTGTACATCTTATTTGTAATTAAATTGCCTATACACAGTAAAAATTGATATTTTTTACCTCTTATGTTTAGCCTGTTTTTAGGCATTAGGAGTACCGCAGTGCAGAATTTTTCATGGGTCAAGCTAGTATGTAATTAATATTAATATTAATATTTATTGTTATTATTTTGACCTGCCCCTCCTCCATATCTAATTAAAATATCATTATTAAATTATTATATTTTAATTATTTAAATTTAAAAATAAATTATTTATTCATTACTTACTTATTTAATAAATCTAATACGTATCGTTAATACGAATATTATAAAATTTACATGGTATAGGATGTCCCTTCTTAACTAGATAATTAACAACAAACAGAATAATTTTTCGAGAATATTTTACAAGACCACTAACTGAAGTTATTCATCAACTATTTATTTTTTATAGTTTTGAAAAAATGGACACCAAATTTTTATTCAAATTTGTTCCGTTATGGGTACACAGTAACATTTTTGAAAAAAATATTTCAAATAAAAATTGTTAATTTTTTTATAAGGAATAATTTTTACATTAAAATCTTTGTCTTATATTTAACGGTTTACAAGGTGGATACTTTTTCATTTTAATTGAATGAGGAAAAAATGAAGCATTTTAAAATTTCGGTCAATTTTAAAGCTAGAATATCGAAAAAAAAAAAAGAAAAATGTGTCCAATAAATCCTTGTATATAAAAAAAATGAATAAAATTCTGAACTAACCTCCAAAAAAAGAAATTAAGCATCCCTGTGAGTGATCGATTTTTTGATACGTATTTATTACAAGCTAATAAACAACTAATAAATAAAATTTAAAAGATCAAACACATTTTTGTTTTTCGATATATAGTTTCATTGTATTATTATTATACAATGTGTTCACTGATAAAGTTAATTGCATTTGTAAATATTCTTTTTACCATGAATAACAAAACACATTTTTCAAGCAACATTTTAAACTTTACGCAATGAATGAATGTATGCATATTTTTAAAAGATTTTTATTGATTGATGATTTTTACTTTTAAAAGATTATCATTTAGTTTAAAATTAGTTTAAAACTTTTTGTTTGAAATAAAGCCAAAAAAAAAAAAATTAGGGTTATTATAAGAATGGAATTGTCAAAGTTGGAAAGATCTTGTTGAAATTTTGTATTAGAGTCAAATTTATTAATTGCGAGCAACTTTTTTTTTTACCAAAAAGAATATTATAGTGTTTAAATATGTTATAAATATATAAGTGATATTTAAATAAAATAAAATATTTACTTACATATTATTAATTAAGTAATTGTTGATTAAAATCACTTAAATATAATTAATATTATAAATTTAAAATCCCTCCAAAATTAAAATAAAGAACGTTAATAATAATATTTTATGTAAATGTTTGATACACACACAATCATATTAATATTACAATAAAAATGATGTATATGTAATAATGTATCAAGTGTAGTAAAACCATACTAACTAACTAACTAACATTAACATATCACACACACTTTATGATTGTACTGTACTGTACTGTAAGTATGATTGTAAATGTAACTGATAACAATACTAACACATAGTACATAATACATATAATACTAATACTAATATTGGTGTGACTTGGTTGGTGTATGGTATGTGATATGTATTATATGTATGTTTGTAACAAGAATTTAGTTAATTCAGCTAAATTTTATAAATTCTTTTATAAATATTATACAAGTTATATAATTATTATAAAAATATTATATAATAATTAATAACTAACTTAACTATCAATTGTAAAACTAATTGTAACGTAATGCTTTTAAAATTAACACATATATTATATTATTTCTTTAATTTATGTAGGTAATACAGTCCTTTGTAATTAAACTTGTAAATATTTATTTAGATATAATTCTGATTTTTGAATAAAATAATGTAGAATAGTATCTAGTATGTCAAAATTGAATTCAAAGTATATTCATTCCAAAAAAAAAATAATATCGAAAAATGAACTAATTATTTAGTATAAACGTTCTGACTTTTAAGTGAGTTTCAAATGCTTTTATAGGTCCTACCGAACAACAAGTGTATTTGGAGGTATCCAAGGGTTTTTTATTTTTTAGTCATGATTCAGTCGTTTGGTGAAGTCTAAAATTTGGATTTAATTTAATTGTCTTTATTATGTTACTTACACCCCAAACTAATATTTCTTTAAAGTTGTTACCTTTTAGTAATTTATAAAATATTGATTACACTAATATATGTAGTATATGTTATATATGGATAACTTAAAATTATTATATTAAATATAAAATGTTAATAATCTAAAATAATACAAGATTTTTAAATAGAATTCCACAGAACATCATTACCTTCAACATATAATAAATTCATTGTACATACAACATATAAATAATAAATTCATTTTAGTTTAGTATTTAGTATAGCTAGTTAGTTGGTGGTTTATTATATTATTTTGTTTATCATTTCTTATTCTGTTAAGTTCGTTGGTTCGTTGGTTGTGTTTTTAAATCGAACTTTAACGAACTAATACGATTGATTGTATTAGTTAGATGTATATGTATATGTAGACTGTAGAGTGTAGAGTATGTATATCAAACATACTAAGCGATAAGAAATAACTAAACTAAATAATAAATAAATAAATAAACGATACGATACCTATACTTATAATATTTAATATTTAATATTTAATATTTAGCATAACTTTTTTATATTTATTTAAAACCACGGAAATAAATATGTATTTAGTGCTAGGCTAGTACTTGTCTTATCGCTATTTTTTGGTAAATTTTAAACTGATAATGAAATGAGCGTTTGTAAAAAATACAATATAAAACATTTTGTTATTTTATTTGAAATAAATAAATATTATATACCTATTTATGATTGAATTACTTTTTTTTTTTTTTTTTTAAATTTCAAATAATTTTTATTCAATTAAGATATAAAACTCTAAATAAAAAGATTTAAAATTTAATTTTAACTTCTCTTACTTAATCTATTAGAAATAAGTTTGAATTCATGAATGAACATGAATGACTAAATAAATACATAGACAATAGATAGATAATGTGTTCTTATTCTGAAAAACCTTTTTGTATATTGTATATATTATTACTTGAGCAAGTTTTTTTTTTTTTATTCTACCTTTAACTTCTTTATTCCTTTATCAAATTCCAAAATTCACCCCTCATTATAAAGCTTATTTTTATTTAAAAATAAACTCACGATCTAAAAATGTACCGCTTAGGAAAAAACACCCTAAACAAATAATTTGAAAGAAACAAATATCATAAATTTAAATAATTTAAGTTAATTAGACAAACATGTTCATTTTTATACATGTTTTCCTAATACAAAGCACATCATTAAGCCAGAACAACAGATATTTCACAACCTATTAAGTAAGCTATTTTATAGTCAAATAATATTTAAATCTGTTCTACTAATACTAATTTAAACAATTAAGTTGTTGTTTTACTCACACCTTTAATACTGTTAACATAGGATCAGAATTCCGTACGGGTACAACTAGTTTTATACAAGTCATCAAAGAATTTAATGATTTACATTTTTTAAAATATCTAATTTCATTTGCATGCTTTTTTAAATGAATTATCAATGTTCTAAGAAGCAAATAAATAATTATGATATAAATGTTGAATGTTGTCTAAAACTGACTATCACTCACTTTTAACTTTTTTCTATTCTAGTCTAATAAAATTAAATAGTTATAATATTATGGTAATAAACAAATAATTAATGTAGCTTTAAAATTTTATTTATTTGTTATTTAGTAGCTTGTAAACAGTTTATAAAATCCACCTCTCAACAGTGTACCTTACCCCCTTCTTTAAGGGTTAGTTGGGAGTTTTAATCAGATTTTAACAAATTAAAAAAAAAACTATGTATCAATTAAATAAAAAATTCATTAGCTTAAGTATTTGTGAACATTTTCGTTTTTTTTTTTCGATTTTCTAACTTCAAAGTTGATCGATAAATGCCAATTTTAAAATAAAAATTTTTTTACTCATTCAATCAAATGAAAAAGTATCCATTTTATAAACTTTAAGAAATGAAACAAAAGTTTAGTCTACAAAACTATAAAAAAAAGTGTACTGATCTGATTTTTTTCAGGTTAAGTTCAACTAATGCTTTTGTGAAACATTCTAGTATAACAAAAAAAAAAAAAATTCCAGAAAATATTTAAATTTCGAACTTGTTGGTAATATAAATATTTTTAAGTTTTAATTACAAACTTGACACTAAACTTAATATACCTTGATATATTTTACATACATACATGACATGAGTATAATGAATGATATATGTATTATAAACAGTATTAGTAACAAACTTAAATAAAACACCCTGTATATACTATATTATAGATATACCAATATTAATATTACTTACTTAAATATATATTTAAGTATTTATATAATTAATTCAATTAGTTGTTTTAATAAATGTTGTTATCTATAAATAATGTTAATACTAATAATAAAACAAGGATTCAAATTTAAATTTAAATTTAGATTTAGATTCAAGAAGGAAATCAATATTAACCACACACAATCACACTACAATAACACATTTATATTACTTTATGTATAATAAGTACAGTCATGATCAAATTAACTAACTGTTTTGGATCTAACTTTTCAATTTGTTTATTATTTAAATTGTACATCAAAGATAATAAATACCAATTATACGATATTTCGAAATCAATTTAGATTTTTGTTACAATTTCCTATCATTTCCACTACCAAGTAGTAGTTATCATCATCATCATCATCAGTATGTATAAGTTAATTGTAATTACTTTTATTGTGTTAGTGTTGGTTACTTGTTGCTAATTTAGTGATCAGACTACACGCAATAATTTAAACAAAATTTAGATGAATTATTTAAAATGGAACATCTTGTACATAGATATATGTATATGGTTAATATTGATGGTATGCAATGTAATGTATAAAGTTAAAATGAATAGAGTTCCTTGTTCTTGTTCTTGTTCATCATAACTTTAATCAATTTATTTATTTAATGATTATACCTACAATGTTAATAATAATAATACTGACTGATACTAATACTGATAGACCTTAACTTTTATTTTAAAAATGAATGCGTGTTTGTTTGTTATGTGTATGTGTGTGTACAAAATAAATAAACTAAGTCACATCAAACTATATATGTATATAATAACCAAATATAACCACACCTTTTAGTTTTATACCTAAATCTATATTTATTTTATTTTATTTTAAATAAATAAATATACTAAAAATTTAATATATATACATATACATAGATATAGTACAGGATGTAACAAAATATAATATATACTACAATCGACTTGAGGTTTTACCTTGGAATCTACCAGAATAAGCTGAGTTTTTTAATAAAATTTTATTTTGATATGCGTCCTTACATATTCAAAGTTAAAGATCGTAGAGATAATATAATTTTCTACAAATTTTATCTCAATCTTTTTTTTTATACGTTAAACCGTTTTTGGAAAATAGAGGACGCAGAAAATGATGCGCTCACCTTAATGTCAATGCTGGGTCAATATTTATAAATATAAGATATTAAATAATTATTTAATAGATAAGATCACCTATTTTAAATTTTTCTTACAACGATAAAATATAGTTTCAGATTTTCGAATAATAAAAAGACATTCCTAACATACAGCTTGTGAGAAAAATAATTAGAATTATCTTTTATAAATATTATAAACCACATGAAATAAAAAATTTAACAAAAAAAAGATCAAAAACTAATAATATTGACATTTTAGTAAACGTTGATTCAGATTTTCATCCCTTTAAAAGTAAAATTATTCAATCAATCAATCAATCAGTAAGAATTCCCTTATACATATAAATTTATAGATTGAATTAAAATAAAATAATTAATATTAATATGTTACTAATAAATATGTAAATTAAACTATAATCTTACCTTTTATTTAAATAATAATAAATAATAAATAATAACTAACAATACACTACATACACTGTTGTTGAATGTTTAATGTCTTTTAATTAAATAGTTATAATATTTAATTTATATACCTTTTATATATAAAACTAAACCAACTAACAAATTAAATTATATTAAATTTATTGATTGATTGATAATAAATTTATGTTATCATTAAACACCTCCCACCCTCCTAACTTTAACTTTGATAATAAAACTTTTAAATTACATATTATCAAAAAAATCAATATATTGTTACAATAGGGGAGATAATCCTCATGTCAAATTGACCATATTACTAATAAAAATATAAAATTAAATTTAATAAGTATTATAACAAAATTTAAAACTGTTATTAAAATTGATTAAAAACCGAACAGGTTATATATAATTAAAGATTATTTAGTGTTAACTCACTTTTAGAATCAGATAATTTGTAGTGTTAAATGGTCTTTAGAATGTAAACTTTTAAAATAAAACGAAATACTTCTTACACAAATTGTGTGAAGACGACATACGATATATACATACGAATATATACGAATATATACGACACAAGATAACCAACAGGAGAATACACGAACAACGGAACATGGCCGGGTTTAAAAGTGTACCATCACCAAAGACAATTTTTATATTAAAAAGAATCAATTTTAATATTTTTATTATACCATGTACATATGAAATATACATAGTATATTAAGTTTAGTCCCAAGTTTGTAACGCTTAAAAATAATGATGCTAGGAAAAAAATTTTGTCATAGGTGTTCATAAAATCACCTAATTAGTCCATTTTCGGTTTCACACCAAAAGAATACATACATACGAAGTACTTATTCAGGAAGTTAAGACTTCCAATTATAAAACACTTTGTATATATTAACATTTACACCCTCTCAAACTCTAACCTTCACCTTTTTTAAATATAATTCAAATTTTAATTTGGTATATTTAATAATAATAATAATAATTATACTCTATAGTATAATATATAAAATAAAATATAAAATGATTTTATCAATGTTAAATAAATATAATATTTATTAAATCCCCTTGATAATATATTAAATACATTGTATATTATATTATAATAATATATTTATATTATTTTTAATATTTTATAAGATAATAAATACAACAAGTTAAATAAGTACAGAATGTTATATAATTATTGTTTTGTTCAAATTAAGTTTAAAATAGTCAGTCGTTACGATATAACTGCCCTCTTATGTTATAAATATATAATCACATGTTTTATATAACACAATGTTGCTAGATCAACATAAAGTCTAAATAAAGAAATGATTGAATTTTGACTAGTTTGGATTTAAAAGTTTAGTAAATCATCCATCCATCATACATACTTAATTTAATTCATAATATATATCTAAACAAAATAATATTAGATAAAGTTAAACGTTAAAGTAAAGTATTATTACATTGATAACGTAACGTAAGCTGTAGGTACATTAACTGACATCTGTTGTTATTAAATGATAACAATTATTAATAAAGGGATCGGATGGGTGCTAGTTAAAATGTTTATTTTGTACTTTATTTATAGATATGTTATTTTATCACAATAAAAACCTTCTCATACTTTTTTTTATTAATTTTAAAAATCAAATCTATTATCTACAATAACTTTATATATTACTGTGACATATTAACAAATTTCTAATGAATCAATCCTTAAAAACTCAGTAAACTTGACTAATAACCAATGACCATACTAATTACATTTAAGAATTGTATTTTTTTAATTTCATAAATTTTAATAGTTTAAACTTGTGAAAAACTAATTCACTTTTCTTATTAGCTTCAACTCTTTATTACTTATGCAAGTTTTTATGTACTAAAGAAACGATTCCAGCAAAATTTTTCCAAACATCAGCCCGAATCCAAGAAGCTATCACACAGTATTTTTTTTACAAACATTTATCTTTATTAACAATAAACCAATTATTAATTATTAATTTAATTTATTTAATTTAAAAAAAAATCAAAGGTACAAGATAAAGTAAAAATTTCAATGTTTTCAATCTAATTTACATATCTAACCAAAGTTTTTCAATAAATTTTGTACCAAATGATAAAAAACCAATTTGTTTCATTAACTCCACAAATATTCTTAAAATAACAACTAACAAAATCATTATACAAAAATTATGAATCTATAAATAAATAAATAAATAAAATCGATCTAAATTAACAAAATAGTTTTATTTATATACAGATCACGATCTTCATTCATCTTATCTATATGACAAACAGATCAAACGAACTCTTTATGAAATTTTATTGATTTTTTAAACCTTAAATTCCTATCATGATTTTTATTTCGAAATGTCTTCATAATTATTTTTTAATTCAATTCATTTTAATCATTTTTTTTACAGACAAGATAATACAATTATTTTCGTAATTAAACAATATTTCTTTTGATACCAATTTTGATTGGTTAACAGATCGATGCGGTCGCTTTACCTATTTTAATTTATCTGTTCATATTACATATTTAAACGGCTCCAACGCATTTTCATTAAAATTAATATACAAGATTTTATTGAAGCGAAAAATCAATATAGCTAGGTTTTATTTATAGAAAATATCGTTTTATCCGTGTTTTCAAGAAAAACTGAAACATTCACTGCCAAATATGACTCATCCTGACATCTATTGGTGACAAAATAAAGTACAATTACCAGAATATACAAATTGATATTTGTGTAAAAATATGTTAAATGATTCTTAATTTAGTGAGAAAATTTGTGTCTTGAAAAATTTTGGTCATCCAGATACTTTATTATGAACAGATCTACATCGATCTGTAAACCAATCAAAAATGGTATCAGAAGAATGATAATTTAACAACGAAAATATGGTATAGACTTGGTTGAAAAAAAAACCATTAATGGAGAAAATTAATTAAAATGAATTGAATTAAAATTAGTTATGAATACTTTTCAATAAAGAAACTATGATAAGAATGATTGTCAATCAATAAAATATATCAAGATGATGATCGTCTCATAGAACTTGGACGTGGACCAATAATTTATTAACAATAACATAAGTAAAAAAGTACTCACCAGTTCATTATTTTTAAACAACTTCTTACTTAATTCTTCATTTTGTTCTTTTAATGTTTCAATCTAAAATCAAAATAAATAATCATTAAACCAATCATATAATTATTAAAACCATTTAATTATCAATGTGAATCTATTCTTTATCTTTATCTTTATCTTTCTACTAGTTCAAATCGTACGGAATTCCGGTCTCGTAGTTACCGTAACCCGTGACGTAAAAATATCAAAAGTTCTTAAATGAATATTAGGAGAACATGTATTAAAAACAATAATTATATGTTTAGAGTATTATAATATATATTTTTCGTTGTTTTTTCCTAAACGGTACACTTTTAGAGTGTGAGTATATATTTCGTGACAGATAGATATAATAAGCTTAGAAATGTGGATTGTATCATGTCATTTGATAAAGATAAGGGTAACACTTATTTACGGGTTAAAAAAACTTGCTATATTAAGAATATTTTTTGCAGTGTAGTGCGTACAGCATACAGCGTACACTGTATTTTAGTGGTTGGTGTTAATGATTACATTTAGGTATATTTTATTTTGTTAAAGTAAATAAACTGATAATAAATAAATAAATAAATACGTTATTTACGTTACGTACATTAGTTACATACGTTATTAAATATGTATCTAATGTGTAAAGTGTAACAGCTGCCAGCTGGTCTAGTGGTCTAATCTAATCACTAATCTAATGAGCATAGTATACACATATTTATGATAAATATTAATATTTTATTTTTAAGTATCAAGTAAATATTAATAACTAACTAACTTTTATATAATAATTAATAATCACGTGATCATATTATGTTACCATGCACCAACCATATTACCATCTAAGTGGGTGACTAGAAGGTGGGTGGATGGGTGGCTTACTTTATCTATCACTATCATATTTTATTTTATATTGATAAAAAGACAAAAGCTACGGTATTGAAGTTTTAAATTCGATTCATTTCGAGTCAAGTACCGTTTTTTTTTATGTGCTAACTTGCTTTTAGTTCAAATAAGGATTATGTCATTCATTTTTGGGAACAATACCCTCAATATATCAATATTTTAACGTTATTCGTCCAAATTAAGTTAAGAGAGTAGAAATTTGTATAAAAATAAAAAAGAATGTTACAAACCTCAGTCTTTTGTGCACAAACAAGATTTTCCAATTCTTGAAGACGTGAATCATTTTCTATAATTATATTTTCATCCACATCTAAAATTAAAATATATTATATCAGTTGTTTTTTATAATTTAGAAAGATGTTATTGGAAATAATAATAATAAGACAAAACAGGGGTACCGCAAGTAGGCCTCTAGCATCTAGACCAAGAGTCCTCTGTACCCTAATTGAGAACAACCCGCCACCTGAAGACGAGACGACTTCGAGTAGGAGGCGCTATTAAAATCGAATGAATATTAAGAATTCTGTTTATGCCAGACGCCACACAGAAAGCACACAGATCCATGGTTTCAGACCCGAACATTCTGAATCTAACGACCTGTATATTTCTGCAGGTGTTTCGTCATCCTCTATACAGGATCTACAAGTGGGATCATTAAAGATCCCCATTTTATGAAGGTGATAGTTCAATCGACAGTATCCTGTCAAGAGTCCTAATACCCTTCTCAACTGTGCTCTAGTATTATTGGAAAACTAATTCCAACACCTTAACTCCTCATTTTAGATGCATTCAGTATACACTTGTGCAGTGAACACACGGTATATTTAATCTTTGAGTGATGAGCTGTCAATTAATAAAATGGATTCTAACCTTCAATTATACAATTTAATATTTCAGATATATTTTTTAATAAAATTGAGGATCAAATATTTCAATAAAATAAAATAAAGGTAGTCTAACCTGAACTCTGTATAATCCCTTCAGATAATAAGTCGGTCGCTAGATTTGTAATTTGGCCTTTTAATGAATTAATACTATTATTTAAATTAAGCCAAGCCATATTTTATTTATTTAAATATAAAGTTAATTTAATTTAATTACATATCACATTTATTTTTATTTTATTTTCACATTTAATTTTTATTCAAACACTTCTTATTTTTAAGGTCCAGCCCCGTAATTGTTTTTTCACTACATTTTTTTTTTAAATAATAATAAACATAAAATGTCATCTCTCACGTCACCACTCTGAAGTTAGTTACAAAACCGTAACACATTTATTTTAAATTTTACCGCCTTTACTTTATAAAAATAAGATATACAGACTGTGTTCTTAATTATTGCTAATAGAGAATCAATGTTAACGTAATCAGCGTCAAGCGTCATCATGAAATTATATCTTTTAAAATTGACGCTGCACGTAGTTCTATTTTTTAAGTTAGGGTAAATCTTAATTTGTCGTTCAAATTTATCGTCAAGAGTCATTATGAAATTACATTTTTATAATCAAATTTGTTTCAAATGAGATTTAGTATAAGCCCTAAGTGTGTGATTTTTATTGTTATAGTAAATACCTTCATTTTATGTAGAGATGAGCCATCTATAATCTTTTTATTGAAGTAAAAATGTATATAGAATAGAGTACTTAATGTGGAGTTCAATTACCAATCTATTGCTTGTTTTATCTTGTTCTTCATCGTATTTAATCAAAGTTATTTATCAAACACATTTAGAAAAATGGGAAGGTAATATTTTTTAAATAATTTGTTCACATTTAAATTACAACTAAAATTCTTGTATTGGCTGTATTTATAATATTTGCTAACATTTGGATATATTTTGACACTGCAGTTCTTTAGAGCAAAAAATCCCAGATCAAAATTTGAAACATTGGCTTATTTTGAGGTACAGACTCTGGTACAGACCCTATAATCATTTCTATTGATTTATTTTTCAGACCTTTCACCACCAGAGAACGTGAATTGATAATCAAATATATCGTAAGACATAGAGAATATCAACGATTAACATCCGCCAATTTATGGAAAGAAATGAACATTCAATTAGTAAGTCAAATATTTATTCATAATCAATTTTTAATTATTATTATTCAAAATCTCTTGATATTCAATCTAATTGACTTTTAATTAACGAGTTAAATTTATAAAATTTAAAAAAACGCCTGAGAAATTTTTCGGGTACGGAATCCTAAACTCGTACTTGAAAAGTATCTAAGAGCACTCTTCATTAAATTACCTTTCAAACAAAACAACAAAAATCAAAATCTGTTCATTCGTTTAGACGCTACGATGCCACAGACAGACAGACAGACTTGCACACACACATAGCGACCAACCTTATAACACCCCCTTTTTTTTTTAGTTCGGGGGGTTAAAAATGTATAGTTTTCGAGTAAATTGAAAAAAAAAAACTGTGGAAAATCGTTGGTTTTTGCAAAACCACCTTTTTTTTTTCTCTGCGCGTACGAAAATTTTTAACCCCCGAACCAAGCAAAAAGAGGTATTATAAGTTCGACCACTATGTCTGCCTGTCTGTGGTTTCATATAAAAGGTAATATATTTAATGGAGAGTATTCTTAGATACGTTTCAAGTGTGAGTTTAGGATTCCGTACTCGAAAAATTCTCGGGGGTTTTTTTATATTTCACTTGTTATTGTACAAGTAAAAAGTTACATGTTGGCATAAATGGCATTCTAAGTCTAAAACTTCATCTAATTTAATGGAAATATACAGGGTGGGTCATTTTAATCGATGCATAGGCGAGTCCGCTACTTGGCTCTGTTGCTAACCTAGCTAAACCAGTGCTTGCTTAGTGTGCTTATTATAAAACCATGACTGGCTATTGGTAAACCTAAATATTAAATTCTTTTTTTTTTTTCAGAATTTAAATCGAACATGGGAGTCGTTAAGAGGGCACTACAAACATGTTTTAGCCCATAATTTGGAAGCATTTGAATTTTTAACGCCTGAACAAATACAAAGTTTTAAGTAAGAATTAATAAATATAGTATATATATATATATATATATATATATATATATATATAGGGTGGGCTATTTATCCCATACACCTGATTATCTCGCAGGAGTGCCATCTATTAAAAAATGACCTCAACAAAAATAGTGGAGAAAACTAACAATTTTTCTCTAAAACATTTCTTTCGAAAATCGTCAGCTTTCGGAAGAAATGCGACTTAAAAATATGTCATTATTGTATTTAATCGAAAGAAAGTATGCTTTAAGTTTATCGATAATTGTAGGTCTGTCCAGAACACAGACGATTGTCTGTCCTTGACAACTTTTGGCTAAAACTTTTCTGTAGTTAGATTGTTTTCTTTCGATTAAATGCAATAATGACATATTTTTAAGTCGCATTTCTTTCAAAAAACTACCCATAAAAAAAAAATGTTTTAAAACAAAAATTGTTGATTATTTTCTGAGGATAAATTTTCGAATTTAAAGTTTTGTTTTTACTCTTACCTTTTAGAATTTAAATTAACTAGTAAAGACCCCCGAAAAACTGTTTCCCATTAAACTCTACCATTTTTGTTGCGGTCATTTTTTAATAAACAAGATATTCAGATTCATAGATTAAAATGCCACTCTGTACCATCACTAACTCATCGACCCAAGTACAAATTATTATTCTGTTACGAGATTCTAAGACGAAAAAAAAACTATTTTGGCGTTTTGTGATCTGAATCACGTCGTTAAAACAATTCTGTCTGGATAATTATGGTTAATTATTTAAAGAATTTCCCGACTAAATTAGAAAAACTTTTAAACTATCATGTTTATAAGGGATGTTTGAGTGTCAGAATAAGGATCACTTTTAATAAAACATTTGTTTATTAATAAAACGATTTAATTATTAAAAGATATTGATTACACACAAAATAAATTCTACAATCCAACATGGCTTCCAAAAAGGTTATATATTCTATGCTTCCAAACAAACATACTTGATCATCGACTAATATCGTTGTTCGTGTTTTATCGTAAAAGACACGAACATGTATTCGATTATAAAATAATGATAAATATATGCAGTGGCAAAATTATGAACTAAAATAAATAAATATCCAAAGTCATAGGCGTACCAATTATTTAATTATAAATAAATCAGTGGCAGCGTTGTTTACAAATTAACAAGGCTTTAATCCTTAATGATGTGTTAGATGGAAAAATGTAAAAGAACTTTTGGTGTAAGATACCTCTGTGATTAGAATGTAATTTAAATTGTTTTTACTTGTTTTTTTAGATATAAAAGATATATAGCTCCCACTCCACGAGCAGTTCCGAAGCCATTATCATCAACTGCCGTTTCGTCATCAAGAACTTCAGATGAAAGGTAATGGATTGTAATATTGCATTTTCTTCTATCTCTTACCGTTTAGAACTAGACTCGAAGAACTAGATTAAAAATCTGATGTCAGAACATGATGTCCTTCCTTTAAAACTGTACAATTGTTGTTGAGGTTATTTTTAAAAAAGTAAAACTTTTGCATATGATATTCAAATGCATAGATTAAAATAGTTCATCCTGTATAATCCAATAGTTGAGGTATATCTATATAAATCTACTATCGCGGAGGTGTTTCCTTGGTCATACTGTTTTTTCGATTATTTGCTTTATAGGATTGGGCCTAGGGATCCTCTTCCTCCGCTCAACTCCTGATAACTGGGAGTTGTAATTCGTCAACTGACGATAATAATTCGTACTAATTAAAATAAGAAGTGGACCCAGTTACAATTTAGCGATAAAGTTTAGGATTAGCGATAAAAATTTGTATTATTAAACAAGAAGTGGACAGTTTTTTCAGTAATCCTAATTTAGACCAGTACCAGTTTAGATAATTAATTTGAGTGGAGGCTAATTTCTATTTTTGTTATTTTTAGAATAAAACAGATACAACAGAAGAGGGAAGTAATTGAAGCTACAGTTTGTTTGAGATGTAAACAAAATAAGTTGGTTGCTATCAATGAAAATGAAGGCAACTGTATCAAATGTAATCTCAAACATGAGATTACATTTGAAGCGAATGAAAAGGAGATTAAAGAAATTCAAATTAAATAGAATCTATCTCATTCATGCTAATCAAGAAAAAACTAATGCATTTCAAGAAAGAAGAAATTCTATTTATTAGTTGTTTATTACATTAGCTTGTAAACAATTAAAAAAGTCCACCTCTCAGGGATGTACCCAACCACCATTTTTAGGAATGCTTGGGGGGGTTAAACAATTTTTATACAAATTACAATAAAAACTGTGCATCAAATAAAAACAAGTTTTTTTATTTGATGCACAGTTTATTTTATTTGATTAGACTAAGACTAGAATGATAAGAATTAAAAATAAATATAATGAATATTTAATATTTTATTAAATATAAATAAACTAACTGTTTATTATTGATTAAAATCGATTATAATTGTTAATCGATAAAATAAGATGATTTATATTTAATTAATTAGTGGTAGGATGGATGATCAATTTATTTAATTAATTAAATAAAATAGAATATGATTATTAATGTTTTTATAAATTTTATTAAACAAGATTATTACACATTTGTTGATTTGATTTGTTTTTATTTGATTAACACAACTCTTCTAAGTGATATTTTGATCAACAATCATTGAATTGAATTGAATTGAATTGAATTAAGTTCAGTTAAGTTAATATTTAAACTTAAAACTTTACTTATTTATTTATATATACTTATAAGTATAAAAGAAGCTGACACAGCTAACATCATCAACTCTACTTACATGTATGTACGTACGTTACGCTTTTAAAACAACTAAATAAATAAATACAGCGGGCTCCTGGTAATGCAGCTCCTGGTTAATCCAACGCCTCCTGTAATGTGACTATTGTTTTTGTATTGAAGTATAATATCTTATCAATTGGATTTGTGACTTATTCGATTACAAAACACTCTTTTGTAACTATAGGAGGACTATAGGAGGTGATAGACAGTATACTCTATAATCCAATACTTCCCTGCAAGATGTTTGACGGATTACCGAGGGTCCACTGTATCTGTATATCAAATAAGAGTCCAAGAGTCCACGAACAAACAAACTAAACATAAAGCACAACAAAGTAAAACACATTCATCATCATCATCATCGATCTCACTGTTTATTATTAGATAGCTGACTTGAATTAAAAAACACAATCATATTATTTGTTTTTTGTTCTGTTTTGTTATCATTCTTATTCTTATTCTTATTCTTGCTCTCTCTCTCTTCTATATTAGATCTAAAAGCCTCTACATGTAAGTTTGAATGTTTATTTATTTATTTGTTTGTTTGTTGGTTTGTTTATAATTATAATTTAATTAATAATTATTAATTAATATTTACTGTACGTTTGTAATCGTTCACCGTCTAAAACATAAAACATTAAATATTAAACATTCAATTTATCCAAGTCCAAGAAATCAACAAATAAAGACGGTGAGGGACGCGTTTTTTTGAATTCGAGTGAAGCTACAAACTTTGTGGCCAATCTGAGAGTGATTTAAAATGGATAAAGTTTTGGTATTTGATTTTTACCTTAAACGATTAATAGGTGATCGTGATCTGGATCTAGAACGTGATACAGATCTACTTCTTGTTGATATGTCACTAGTTTTGGAGATTGGTGCTGGTGCTGGTGCTGGGGCTGGGGCTGCATCTCCCCAATCACTTAAATCATACTTTGATAAATCACCATCTTCATCGTCATCTTCCTCTTCTTCATCTTCATCGTCATCTTGTGCAGCTTCAGCTACTTCAGGTTCGTCTTCGTCCTAAAATCAATAAACAAACCAATTCTTGAAATCTGATAAATACTTTAATCATTTGGTTAAAAAAAAAAGGGGTTGCCTGAAAATTTTCCCGGGATTTTTGAAAATGGGTGATTTTATAGATTTTGAGGTGCTCTTGTACGCCCAAATTATTGATTGTACGAAAAAAATTGTCAAGATATAAATTGTAGGAGATTTTATGAGATTTAATCTAAAATGGAAATTCGAAAAGAGCATCTCAAAATATATAAAATCACCCATTTTCAAAACTACCGACAAACTTTGCAGGTAACCAGATGACTGGTTTAAAAATAAGTAAACCAAACCAGGTAGTGTGCGTAGTGGGTAGTACCTGGTGCGTGTGTAGATCATGCTCTTCGACTACTTTTTGAAGGTCATTGTGATCTTGTGTTTTCTTTGAAATTATTTTGGCATCCAAATCAGTTTCAGTCGTGGTGGCGCTGCCTGTTGTTCTCTGCTTATCTTCTTTCCTCCCATCCGTAGATCGTACACTACTACTATCACTAGATCGATCGTCTTCCATCTTTCGTCTACGTTTTTTTCTACGTCCAAACTCATCATATTCGTCATCAGAGTCCTCCCGTTGTTTGTATTCGACCACACCACGATCGTTGTATCCACCTCCCAGACCAGTACGTTCTTCAACTTCACCAAACTTTGGTGCATTACACATGTTGCATTGTTGACGTCGTGCCCAATTCACGTTGCCACATCTAAACAATTCAATCGTCCCAAAGAAATGACACATTTTTGAGGGTGGAATTTAAAAAACACATCCGATTTTTACCCGACTGGGCAACGCAAAAGAGTGGTTATGTCTTTACCAGTATGTGTTTATGTGTGCTCCTAGTCCTATATGGCACAATAGAGACCAAACGTGTGGATCGATTTTAATGATTCTGATGTCAATCGATTTTTCTTAACCTTGAGAATACTATTGGAGATATGGCACTAATTAAAATCAATATGGCGACTACCAGGTGCCAGAATGTTAAAATCGCTATGTAAACTGTTATACTTTATTTGTTTTCTTTCAGTTTTTTTTTATTACAAACAGTTTGAGCCCGGTCGTAAGAGTACTTTTACAATTCCAAACTAGTCGTCATTTTTCGGGTTTTATTAAAAACTCGATTAAAAATAAAATAAATAAACAAGAAAATTTAACAAGACCTTACATTTATTCGGTATATTCTAGAATCCTTGTTCGACATCAATTAAAAGCACAAACATAGAACATGGAGGTAAAGGTGGAGACACTTACTTGTTACATTGCCAATCGTCAGCACTAAATAAACCTTTACTCTTCTCTGCGGCAGCTTTACCGATTTCTTGACCAAGTTTTTTCTTTTTTGGGATTTCACCACGATCTTTATTACAACGATTACATGTTTTACGACGAGCAAAATTTATATTAGCGCATCTAAAAATAAAACAATTCCCATCAACTCCACAATAAAAGTTGTTAAACTTCTAACTTGTCAAACATTGGATGCCGGTAGCGGTACCATCGTGAACCGTGACCGGTACCATGAATTAAAATCAAAATAAACTTACTGTGCGTCCGTACAGATCCAATCTCCATCGTTTGTCTTAAAACTACCGTTCGAATTGGACGATGGAAGTCCATCCGTCTCTACATCAGACATCTTAAACTTATTTATTTGATAAAAACTAATAAAACTTGGTATTGATCTCACTCTGACAGTTATCAATTCCACTCCGCCATATTTTACTTCATTTTCAGTTAACTTCACTTCATACACAATCATGGGTTTGTTCACGATAACAATGCTTGACGTTGAGTTTGAGCGTCAAATTTAGTCACGTGATCCGTATAGGTCGTGCTGCTATCTGGATGAAAAAAAGGCTTCAAATCGTAAATGGCTAAACAATGTTTTAATGGATAAATGTAAGATTTATACCTTGGAATCCAAGAACAGTCAATGAATCTTCATAAAAACTGTTCGACTGCATTGTTTAAAGCTTACTTAAAGAAGTTAAAAACAAACATTTGTGAAATCTTACTCAGGGGGTAAAACAATTTATGCTAAAAATGACAACGGGAAACGATATTGGAATGAATTTTAAGCAAAAAGTGTCATTGAAATATATTTCGAAAAGTTAATACTTTCCGAGTGATTGGCGATTTAAATTCCGAGTATTTAATGTCAAATAATAGAAAAAAAAAGTATATCGTACACTCTTTGAAGTACTATAAACAAATCTTGAAAATGAAAAGTTTCAAATCATTTGCATAAAAATTTCTGGAGTTGTAAAGAAAACAAAGTTTATTGGACGTTTCTTTTTATGTACTTTATTCAGTACAAAAACTGATAAATTTATAACGGGAACTAAAATTTATGCTTGCCGCTTTCCAATTAACTTATCCGTTAGACTAAAGGACGGTATTATCATATTATTTGTATTTGAGTTTTGAGTAAAATAATAAAATTGTTTATGATATATAAAATGTAAAGAATGGAGTGTCTTTTATTTGTATCTGTACAGGTAAACTTGTAAAAATAAATAAAATGTCAAAATTAGATTTAGAACAGACATTACAAAGACAAACAATGTCTTCATTCAAATTAAAATGTCGTATTTGTTTAATTGATCAAAATCAAAATCAATTATTATCATTATTTTCTAAAAATGAACATTTTGATGACGCAGCTTTAACAAATGCAGATTTAATAATGGCATGTTCATCAGTTCATGTAAATATTTTATTTATTTTATTTACCATCTTTTTATAAAAGGACCATAAAATTTATTGTTTAGTCCGAATTTTAAAAAAAATTAGGTGTTCAGTTAATTTCGTTGAGTACATTTAGTAGCAAGAATTTCCTACTGAAAAATGATGAAAATTCATTATTGAGCAACAAACTTTAATTTAGAAAATATTAGATGATAGACGCCTCAAATTAGGAAGTAGACCCATTTTCAGTAGTTAAAATTTAAACTACCAGATGGTAATACTTCTTCTTACCATTTTTAAAGGCCAAACAAAATATTTAAATTCAAATCTGATTAATCCCGCCAATTGACGATAATAATTCGTACTAATTAAAGAAGAAAGTGGACTGCTTGTTTAAGTAGTTCCAATTTAGGCCACCAGGTTACTTACCATTTATCAATAGCTCTGGGCTTAGGCTCTAGGAGAGTATTGCTAGGATCTAGATAACTGGGAATTGAAACTCGTCAACTAGCGATAATAATTCGTATTAATTAAAATCAGAAAAGACCCGAATTCAGTAGTTACAATATGGACTACCAGATGGCAATACTTGTACTTGTCATTTTTAAAGCCAATAAAAATATTCAAATCATATAAATCCCGCGAACTGGGGATAAAAATATGTACTATTAAAGAGGAAGTGGATCGCTTTTTCAGTAGTTCCAATTTACACCACCATTTATCAATAGCCTTAATTAAAATTGATTGATATCTTACAGATTGACATTAAAGATGGCTTCCCACAACATTTATGTTTGACATGTTATGAAAAACTATCAGAACTTTACGAATTTAAACAATTATGTGAAAGTTCTGATAAAGTTTTACATGATTCTATTCAAATCGAAGAACCAGAATCAATATCAATAGATGTAAATGTTAAGTACGAAGTTGCACATCTGGAGCTGGAGTCTGTGTCTGAACATTTACATCAAGATGACGACGATGAAGATGATGCCGATGACGCGATTACACCTACAGCACTAGATGGTTCTGAAGATGAGACTGAGACTGAGAATGATATTAAAATGGAATATAATTGTACAACGTGTCCACAACGATTTAATGATGAAAATGATTACTTCAATCATTTAGACAACTGTCCACCGTTGGCGCTATCTAAACCAGGTGTGTACGTACGGTGTCTGGAACCTGTCTGCTACTCCCCATCAAATTAGTACAAATTTACTGAAATTTTGAAGGTAGTAATGTTAGTTTAATGATAAATTGTAAAAAACTGTGAAAAAATGTGGAAAATTTTATTAAATAATGAAAGTGAAAGATTGGGAACATAGGAAATTTTATGCTGAATAATTTTTATTCATAGTACTTTTTCCCTAAAATGCATGGTTTTAGAGTAAATTGTCATAAATTGTGGAAGCTAAAACTTAACACTGCTGGTTGACTTCAAAACTTCAGTAAATGATATGAAATTTCATCTAATTTATAAATACACTTGTACACGGTGTTCCAAAAGTTATGTACCTACAATTTAAAATAACCTTTTAAAATTAATTTGTAATTTTTGTTTTTTGTTTAAGAACTTCAAAAAGTAAAAACAAAACGTAAAGAAATTAAAAATGATTTAAAAGGAGAAATTGTACAGGAGGGTGATGTACAAGAGGATGCAATAAGAATAAATAAACAAAATGATATGAATTGTAAGATTTGTAATGTAAATGTTTTAAATATGCGTGCGCACATTAAATTAAAACATTCTAAAACTGCATGTTTGACTTGTTGCACTTTATTTAAAACAAATGAACAATTACAAGAACATCAAAAAGTAACGCAACATAATAATAATAATAATGATAACAATAATGGTGGTAGGGGTGGTAATAGTAATAATAAACAACAATGTCCATTATGTAATGAATATTTTTATAATCTATTACGTCATCATGCTAAAGTACATAAAACAAATAAATGTCCAATATGTGATAAATCATTTTTAATTTATCGTTATTTTATTAAACATGTGAAGCGACACTCTGTACAGAGTATGTTACAACAACAACAACAAGTACAGGTACAGAGTGGTAATGGTAATGATGTACATATAGTACAAAGTGATGTAGATACAACGATCAAGAATCTATGTCCATATTGTGGACGTGCGTTTAAAGAATTGGGTAACTTAAAACAACATATACGCATCCATACTGGTGAGAAACCATACGAATGTGAATTCTGTCCAAAGAAATTTGCACAATGGTCCAGTTTACGTTCACACAGGTATCCATTTTATTTTATTTTTAATTAAATTGTTGTGTGTACGGAACCCTAAACTCACACTTGAAACGTATCTTAAGAATATTCTCCATTAAATTACCTTCTTTCTTAAAGCTTTCAACAGTTTTTATAAAGATTCATTGAATGTTCTTGGATTCTGAGGTATAAATCTTACGGTTCTCTACTATTTTTTTCCATATGTAGCCAACTTAGTTATAGAGAGAGAGAGACACCCTATATATTTGTTAAATATTTTGTTGTAGAGTTGTTCATACTGGTGAAAAGAATTATGCATGTGAAATATGTGGAAAAGCATTTTCACGTTTAGTAACATTAAATAAACATTTAACATCACATTCAGATGAACGTAAATATCCATGCGAGATCTGTGGTCGAAAATTTAAACATTCTAGGAGTGTTAAAGAACATATGGTTATACATACAGGTTCGTATCTACGTACATCTTTCTACATTTACATTCAAATCTAATATTTAAGATTAATAATAAATATTAATATTTATTTATAACTTTTTAGGTATAAAATCACATAAGTGTACATATTGTGATAAAGCATTTGGTTTTAAAAAGAATTTAGTTGTACATTTACGAACCCATACTGGCATTAAACCATATCAATGTGAATTATGTAAACAAGCATTTACACAACGACATTGTTTACGAGCTCATATGAAATCACATCATAAACAACAATTATAACAACAATCAGTGCTTCATTTTGTATTGTAAATATGTATTTTATAAATAAAGCCATCATATATTATTATTACCTACTCTACCAAGTTTGTTTCTGTCCTACTTATACCTTCTTTATTCCTTTATTTAATACCATGATTCACCTCTAGAAAAGTACCATTTATTGATATAGTTTTTGGTATAAAATTAATAAACAAATGCAATCAATTCACATTATAAAAAACATTTATTAATCAAATTATTTATTTAATTGATTATTATTTAATTAAATTAATAAAGATTTGTTGTTTGTTTATTTGTTACTTTATCGTATTAAAGTAATTGGAAAGTTTTCAGTAATTAAATGATCATTTTGAAATATTATTACAATATTTACTTCAAATTCTGTAACAAACAAAAAAAAAAAATTTTAATTAAAATCACTCACACCATAGTACAATTAGACAAGGTATGCTCTTGTGCAGGTAGATACAGGCTGGAAGCATTCTCTCTCGCACCGTACCCAGCCACCGCCATATTGATTATTTGTTTACATTCAAGCTGTAAAGTTGATCAATGTTTTGTTTACGTATTTGCAATATCGAATTGTCTCATCAAAAATTGACAAAAAAAACTTCATTAATAATTAATTAATTGTAAGACACGATTTTTTTTTTCATTACTAAAATCAAGGATTGTTTTTTTACAACATTTGAATCAGGAAGTGAAAACAAGATAAGATGGCATCGACTGGGTACTGGATACGTGCGCGAACTGAACCAAAACTCATCCTCCATCAAACATACCTTGTCTAATTCTACTATGAGTCATATTGATTAGTAACTAGTGCTGCTGCTCTCTTAAATTACTTTCAAATGGTTTTCAATATTAAATTTTTATGAATTCATGACAATTATAATATGAATATGAATCTCTTTAAAGAAATACCACTACCAGACACTACAGTACACTACAGTACACCACACTACAGTACAGTTCATTTAGATTCGATCTTACTCGTACAAGATTCAAATATCTATGTTTTTTTTTAATTTTTAATGGTTATTTTAACAAAACTGTGTATCTGTATTTAAAAACTGCATTCAAATATTGAGTTCTCTTAAACTCCAACTCCTGTTTGATCATATTTTTATTTTAAATCAGTATGAAATGAATGATCGCTCTTCAACTCATCAAATATTTTAGATTTATTTTGTTGAAGTATTTGAAAATAATTGAATGTTTGTTGAGCACTGTTTTGTTGATCAACTTACCAACTTTAAAATTAGTTGTAGATAATGTTGGACATGTAAATAATCTTGGGAATATCATATGAATTGGAATACCTAAATTAAATGGTACTGAACCTTCACCTATTTGTATATTTTGTATTTCAGTTGCTATTAAAATTAAAAAATAATATTAATTAATTATTTATTACACCACTCTGTTGTACAAGAGTTGTCAGCTCATAGATCAACCAGAAAGTCAGTAGATAGTGAATATCACTCAATTATTAAATACTGTTCGATTAATTAATATTTTGTTCAAGTAATTTAAAATAAAAACTGCTTAAACTTAAATATGAAACAAATAACTAAATAATGTCTAGATATATCAGCTAGCATATTAGTTTTACTGTGACAGACTTCCCACTTATTGTAGAATCTAGAGAGGTGACAACCCTATTCTGTACTACAGTAATAAATATAAGTGCATACCATCTCTTGAATAACCTTCAGCACATCCACAAGTCTCAACACGTACTAATTGTAATTCTATTGATTTTATTGGTAATTCTGTATGTTGTACAATTAACTAGGTATATAAAATTATAATTAAAATTAATTAATTAATTAATTAATATTAATTAATTAATATACTTACTTCACCTGTAAATGGTTCAGTTAATAAACAAATAGTATTATTTAAATATCCTGTTATTAAGAATCGTGGTATATTACTTGCACCAATACGATCTCTATTTTGTAATGATTCTGGACTTATTGTAAATTTAACAGGATGTACTGGATGATCTAATTTTAATTTATCTTGAGGCTAAAAAATTATTAAATACGACTGATTATACACCCTGTATAATATACATAGGTACACAACAAAAAAGTTCTCATATACTTGAAACTTTTATAAATACAAGTGAAATTTACTAAATTTTAAAAAGACCCTATTGAACCCTAAACTTGCATTTAAAACATAGCTAAGAAAACTCTCCATTAAATTACCTTTCAAACAAAACCAAAAAAATCAAAATAGGTTGATCCGTTTGGACGCTACGAAGCCATAGACACACAGACAGACACATCAGTCAAACAACCCTTTTTATTTAAGTTCGGGAATGGCCCAACCTATAAATATGAATGAATGAACTTTTAACATACCCACCTTGTATTGTACAATAAACATATTAGTTTTAGTTAGATCCTTTGCTAGAAAGCTTCGTCTAACATCACACTTCAATGTATAACTAATATTAACAAAGACTCCTTGATACGTTTCATAAAGAATCCGTCCTGGTTTATTTGATTTCAATGGTATTTCAAATGGTATTTCAGTGGTACCAGATGGTAGACGACCTCCTGCATTCAACACATCGATACAAGTATGTGCTAATTGTATTGGCTATCAAATAAACAAACAAAAACATTTAAATTTTATTATTATACAGGAATACAGCAATCTAGAAAATATATCTAAAAAACACTCTCCATTAAATTGCCTTTCAAACAAAAGGAAAAAATTAAAATCGATTTATTCGTCTAGGCGCTACAATGCCACGGACAGACACATAGCGGTCAAACTTTTAACAGCTCTTTTTTTAGTACGGGAGTTAAATAATGGCACTTACTTTAACAGAATTATAAAAAGCTTCAAAGATTCCATTATTTTTAGCACTCAGTTGTAAATTAACAGCACCATCCATTGTTAATGTAATCGCATCATATTTGAAATCTGTTGGACTCACTATTTGTATAACACCAGATAAAATATCCTACAAAACCATACACATTTTAAATTACCAACTAACACCATTTTCGAATCGGGATTCGAATTGGGAGACTCTAATAAAGACAAATAGTTTTTCCCGACTCTTGATATCAATATTAATCTACACGCGTTCAGTAAACCAAGAAATTTTTGGATTATTTGTTTCATATTCCATAAAACAATTGGAATCTAGGTATTCCAAACTTGGGCTGTCTTCCAAGTTCCAGGATCTTTGAGATGGTAATTTTAATGAATTAATAAAATAAAGAACTCACTCCTTCGTAATACACTTTATTATATTTTTTTAATTTGATATCTAAACTTATTGATGACATTTTAAATATGTATTTATTATTTTATAAAATTATTTATTTAATATTTATTTTAATTAATAATTTTGTATGTAAACATAGAGTTCTGTTTTAGGGTGCGTTCCATTATACATTGCGAGAAATTCCGTTATATAGATGACGAAACGAAGCATAAAAAATAAGCAAAGTTCGAAAATATGAGCAGTAAGTCGGATTTGAATGCGATTTTCGGCATTCGAATCTGGTTTACTGCTCAAATTTTCAAACTTTATTCCTTCGTTTCTGCGTTCACAACAATCCCATTGTAAATCGATGAACGCACCCTATTTAGTAAATATTATTGTATGACAGTGAAACTGACAGTAACTAACTAACATAACCTATAACAGTGACAGTGTATGTAACCTCAATCAATTGATTTGAAACACTTCTTCATAATGTGGAGATCGGTATCAAAACTTTTATATTCGTCAACAAATACCATTTTAAAAACGAATACACTTGACTTACAAATACAACCTTCTAGGGTAAATATTTTATAAAATTAAACATTACTATCAATTCTAATTCTATTTGTGGTGTTACTTAGAATACATTCATTTTGAAAAGACGATGGCCACCAGGTTTACAAAAGAAGAATGGTCCAGCAAAAAAATTACGTGGACGTAATTTTGTATACGATTTAGTTGAAGACACAAATGTACGAGCTCAACAGCTCATGGAAGTGATCTTGACTTCGTATGTAGAAGGTCTAGGTGTGGCTGGTGATGTTGTCCAAGTCAAGCCTAATTATGCGTATAATAAATTGTTGTTACCAAAGTTAGGAGTTTATAAAACACCAGAAAATGAAGCCAAATATCTAAAGAATCAAATTCAAACCAACATTCAACATAGTTCACCGTACGCACCAAAAGTAAGTAACCCCACCTAAACAAACTCAATTTAATTATCAGTATTCAACGTCAATTCTTAACGATATCGATTACCGATATCTTTTCGGTAAGAATTCCATCTTTTATTAATTTATTATGAACAAGTTTTGTAGTGTATTTATATCCGTTGAGGCTGGCAGCCAATCAGAATCACGCTCTAAATTCACATTTTTCGGCTTGTTTCCATGAAAAATTATGTCATAATAAAGTGAAAACAAGTTGAGAGACAAACCATTTATTATCGTGCATGTTATTTTATCATTTCTCGGTGCGATGGCGTTACTAAAGCGGTATAATGACACTGGCATTTGAACTAACATTGATTATAGCCTGAAAGTCTTAAAATGTTAAGACTAAGCATTAAATATTTAATCATATGTGATTTTTGCAGACTCAAAAAGCATTGGAGTACATGCTGTTACATGTGACCATGAATAAAGACACAGCCTGGACCATTGAACCGTGGCACATCCGTGCCAGTTTCCGTAAATCAGGCTATCATGTACCAGAACATGCTATCACTTTACCAGAGAAACCAATCAATGGACCGGATCTAACCTTGGAAGGGAAAGAATTCTATGTAACTGTAACGGTAGGTCATTGAACCGATCAGTAATCTGTAATCTGTAATCTGTAACAACATGTAAATGATATTTTATTAAAATGTTTTAGATAAATAAGTTTGAGAAAGCACAAGTGAAATGTAGACTGCACCATTGGAGTACTGAGCCAAGTGAACGCTTACCATTCATTTATGAATTCTGGAAGAAACCTGCAGAAGCGATCTTTGAAGAACAAACTCCAGTTTTAAATAAATTACAAACAATGGTGCAACCTGAAACCAATTCAATTTAAACCATTTTTAAATTAATTTTATTTTAATTCAATTTTACAATTAATTAATTTAAGTTGTTGTTAATTAAAAAGATTTATTACAAGTGAAATTTACAAAATTTATAAAACCCCGGACAAATTTTTTGAGTACGGAATCCTAAACTCGCACTTGAAACATATCTAAGAACATTATCCATTAAATTACCTTTTCCCTTAGAGCTTTTTCAAAAAAGCATCGCCTATTTTAGTTGTTCCAGGAACGAAACGATAATTATAACTAATGGGTTCCTAATCTAGAATTTTTGGCTTCGGCCTTCAGCATCTGAATTTGCTTTTTCGTTAGTAACGCCACCGCACGTAGAAATGATAAAATTACATGTAGAATGATAAGTATTTTGTTTCTCAACTTGTTTTTACAATATTATAACATGATTTTACATGGAAACAAACCGAAACATGTTGATGTATAAATGTCTTTAAATTTGAAATGGACATGAGTGTAAGTTCTTGGCCTAAAAGCTGGGTACGCTCATGGAAATAGATAAATAAGAGAAGGGTGGGGTTAAATCAAATTACTAACAAGATACTACCTTACAAATTTCAACAGATATGCTAAAAACTACGAGTTTTTGACTTAACGAAGAGGAGGATTTCAGTGAAGTTCATTTATCGAGATTTAACTTGATGAAAAACAATCATATTATCGTAGACTTGGGCAATGTTAATTTTAAGTCATTAATGCAGAAAGTAACGAAGGTCTACTGTAATAAATGGTGATTTTTATTTTCATAAATTGTTAAAAAGAGGTTTATTTAAATATTAATTATTAATTTAATTTTCAAATTCAATAAATTTGATATTTTAAAAATATGATAAAGTGAATTCAATAAAGAAAAAAATTTAAGCAGTTGAAACAAATTTTAAAAAAATTACTTGTAAATAAAAAAAGTTCGTTATTTGCAATGTACACATGATTCATGATCAGCGATCACATATGTTATTTGCAGTCTGCATTAGTCTGCAATCTGCACCCATTTTGCAATGCAAATTTATAATAATAGTAAATATTACTGTGTAGAGCTAAAGATTTTGTAGATGTAATTCCTTTAAATATGTTTTTTTTTTTAAATATATTTCAGTACGAGCCTTGTGATTGGTCCATTAAAGTAATAAAGTTGGGTATAAACCAATCAAAAATATTCCCTCAACTAAAAACATAAAGGACACCTAACAGGCTTTTATACAGTTGTGTCTTGGTATTACCGGAACCGGCATTCGATTTTCTGCAACGGCTATCACACAACCACAAGAGAGACGTGTTCAGCTGAAACAGAAATCAGACTCAATAAACTCAAAAATAAAAGAAAGTAATTTTAATATAAAGAATGGTTTGTAAAGAAAGTGTTGTTGAAGAAATGTCGCGAGTTGAATTCGATGAACAGTTAAAAAACTCACAAGTGATTTTAATTGATGTGGCTGGAACGACTACAGCTCTGTCTTTCATTAAGGTAGGTCCATGTTCATGTTCCCATGTTTCCATGTTCTTGTTTTAAATTTAACATCAAAATGTCTGCGATCATCATTTATTTTTATAAATTTTAAATTAAATTCAATTGAATTTATTTATGTTTTGTAATTAAGTTTACAACTATTTTGTATGTACATTTAATTTAAGTTGAATTTAAGATGAAATTTAGATAATTTACATGAACTGAAGAATATACAAAGATGAAATGAAATGATGATGGTGGTCCTTTGAGGGTTGATGAAGTATGATGGCCTCATAATTATATTTTTATTATAATAATAATAATAAGATTTCAATTTATTATTTTAATTAAATAAGTTAGAATGCATTTGATTGCATTAAGATTGCATACAAATGGTAGATAGTTATTATTTTATTAATTATAAATAATAACTGATTCCATTTCATTATCAATGGTTGGTCCTACCATACCATACCATGGTGATGGTTGGTAAGTAATGTACCATCATTGGTTTTGATTTAAATAAAAAATGTATGCTAAATAAAATATTTAAAATGAATAAATCGTACATAACAATTTTAAATAAATAAATTGTTGTGATCTCAATATTCATACATTTTAAAATAAAATTTAATTAAAAACAAATCAAATCAAGTATTTATTTATAAATAATAATAATTAATTTATAATATTCATTCACAATACTTATTATTAATAATTAATAATTTAATTAAGTTTGATATGTAAATCTTATATATTTAAACGAGCAATTCTTGTATATATATATATATATATCAACGATCTTGGAAATGGCTCCAACGATTTTCATGAAAATGAGTATGTAGGGGTTTTTTGGGGCGATAAGTCGATCTAGCTAGGTTTCATTTATCAGAAATGTTGTTTTATCCGTCTTTTCATGAAAAATTCATCAGACATCTATTGGTGTATAACGTAGTTAATGAAATACAATGCAAATTATAACATAACAAAAAGGAGGCGTTTGAGTAGTCTAAAGTGAAAAATATGACTCTTGCTGACATCTATTGGCGAATAACCGAGCGAAGCTCGGTCATCCAGATATTGTAATATAATTTATTTAAGTTTTATATTAATTTACAATACTTAGATACAGTTTATGTTGTTGCTACTGTCTACTGTCCTGTCTGTTAATCATTTGTTGTTATTCATTCAGAATCAGTACTATTAATTAAATAATAATATTTATAAAATTATAAAATAAATTTCACATTCTATCAAATTAAACTCTACTCTATAAAACTTATAAGATGAATACACATTAAACACACTGTACACTGTACACTGTACATTGTACACTGAACAGTCTGGTCTACAATATATACCTGCTGTACCTGTACCTTTGTAAAAATGTAATTCTTAGTTTGGGTGATAATCATTTATATTTTCTCGTTTTTGTGCCAAAAAGTGGAATTTCGGGTAAAAAATGTTAAACTTTTTAAAATACATGATAAAATTCGTGTTATTTGATAGACGAGCCATTTTAATTTACAAAAGATACAGTTTGTGTTACTGCTACTGCTGCTATATACAATTACAGTTACAGAAGTTAGCTGTTAGTTTTAATCATAATGGTTGTTGTTTCTTAATTCAATACAATTAAAAATGTTTATAAAATTTTAAATAAATTTGGTCGTATATTATGATAAAAAATATCACTTACTAGTTGACAATTTTAAATCAAAATAAGTATTCTATAAATATTTGGGCTATATATGCTGTTAGGGCTCTATAACCTTCTTATCTTATGATTAGGTTAACTTAGTTCAATGTTTTTTTATTGGGGTGCTATCTATTAACATAAGTTTTAATAAAATCATTGTCGTTTCTTAACTTTTCGCATGCACCTTGTCGTGTCGCGTCGGCTTATTTATTTTACTAATAATATGTATGTAGTTTAACGTACTCTCTGTGTCACATAAAACTCACATTTTAGTATAAATTCGTTGTGACTTGTGACATAAAATGTACTTTTTGTAGTTATTATTTTATGTGATTTGATTTGATCTGATCTGATATTAATACAGATGTACAGATGTAATATAGTTAGACTTACCTATATGACCTTGTGATCATCATCGTGTTCATGACCTGTAGCTAGTGCTTAATGGTAAGTACTGCACTACACAATGCACAAAGTACAGAGTGTACAACAACAAGCATTTTAATTTATATGTTCTTCTTAATTTAGATCATAAACAGTAAAATATAGAATAATAATTTAAATGTAAAAGTTAATCCTCAAAAAAAACCAACTATCCTTGTTTAAAATACCTTAAACATTATCATTCGGAAAAAACGTGACTTAAAAATATGTCATTAATCATTTAATCGAAAGAAAATACACTTCAAGTTTATTTAGACGATGTACTTAGATTTATTACATGTGAATTTTCTCTATTGCCCTTGAAAACGTGTCCTTGTTAACGTGTTTTCTTCTGATAAATACTATAATGACATATTTATATGTCAAATTTCTGTCGAAATCTGACTATTTTCGAAAAGAAGACTTTGATGAAAATTGTTGTTTTTTGTATGAAGATCAACTTTCTCATTTAAAGTGTTATTCTATCTCTTACTTTTTAGAATCTAACTTGACTAGTAAAACAACCTGAAGAACTAGGACATCGATCCAATCTAATGTCAAAACATTAAGACCTCTCATCAAATTCTACAATTTTCGTTGAGGCCATATTTTAATAATTTTTTTCGTTTTGTTCGTCACACGATATTTTTTATAACAAAATAAATAGTTTTTGCATACTCTAGTTGTTGGTTCGAATAATGGATATTGATCTCATTTGTTGTTGTGATACACCTGGCTCTGGTGTTGGTTCTGGTCCTGATGTGTGATCACTGATCAATGGTGTATTTATTATAATTTGATATTTGAATCCTTATCTTACCTGACCTGAACTGACCTCACAATTAACAATAGATGTTTGCTTATACATTTATAAAACTTTTTGTTACAACTATGTTCATATTGTACTAGTACTAGAGCTAGTACAATATAACTAAAAAGAAAAAATTAATCTATCTTTGAAATTTTATTTATCTTATTGGTTGTTCATTGGGTTTTAGACAAAAATCGACCCCTCAAGGGCATACTTAACTATCTTTTTTGTGGGGGTAATTGACTTCTAGCTTCAAAGTCAGCAGAGACATGCGAATTTTAAAATGGAATTTTTTTGCTTATTCAATCAAATGAAAAAGTATCCATCTTGTAAACCGTTATAGATAGAACAAAAGTTGAATGGAAAAGTTACCCCTTATAAAAAATTAACCTAACCTGTGATTTGGTTCTACTTGTAACGGTTTACAAGATTGTTTATTTTTCATTTGATTGGCGAAAAATTCAGAAATTTTCGCAAGTATTAACTAGATTGTTTTACAAAAGTACTAGTTGAAGTTGACTTAAAAAAATCAACACACTTTTTTTTTTTAATAGTTTTGGAGAAAATGGACACCAAAGTTTTTTTCTAAGTTGCGCCCTTACGGTCAATTTTTCTGATGTAATTTTTTTTCTGATCAATTTTTAAGTTAGAAAGTCGAAGAAAAAAACAAAAAACCAAAAGATACAACTTTTAATTGATTTTTTTATTTAATTGGTACATAGTTTTTTTTGTAATTTGTAAAAAAAGTAATTAAAACTCGCAATTTCCCCCAAAAAAGAAGGTTAGGTACACCCCTGAGAGGTGGACTTTGATTTAAGAAATGTTTACACCCTAATAAACAATTAATAAATAAAATTGTCCTTTTAGATATTTAATTTAAATGTATTAATCAATTGAATTTGAATTTGTTGTTAATTTAGTTAATTGTTTGTTTTGTTGAATTTAAAGGAAACACTCTTCCCATACGTGTGCGAGAACGTAAAGACATATCTATCAGAGAACTGGGACAAAGAAGCCGTCATTGAATTATTAAAGAAGTTACGTGAAGAAAGTGCAGATTTACCTAAAGATGGTGACAAAGATGTACAATTGGATAAGTTTGTGGAGTACATTGTGGCTAAAACAAAAGAGGACGTCTCATCCACACCCATCAAAACCATTCAAGGTTTAGTCTACGAACATGGTTATACAAAAGGGCAATTAAAAGGACAGTAAGTAAATATATTAACAGTAAGTCAATGTTATAGGAAATGAAATAGCAGACTTTATTTGAGCCTGTCATTCTCATAGCAAGATGCTGGGCCTTCAGGTCAAACTGTGTATAACCATAGGTAGGCCATTCGACTGAAATCTCCATACATGTTACTTGCACTTACAGACATCTGCAGAGTGTTAGATTCAGAATGTTCGGGTTCGAAATCTCCAATCCGATGACAGGTCGTTTTGAAGGAGAGCACAGAACACTCTTAGTGTAGGTGCTAGAGACTCATTTACGGTAGCCCTTTTTTGTTTGATTATTATCAAATAAATATATTATAAATTTGTTTGTTTGTTTGTTTGTTATGTTTAGTGTATTTGAAGATGTTGCATTAGCATTAGAATCTTGGTCATCATCGTCTGGTCGTTACAAACGTAAAGTTTGTGTTTATTCAACTGGCAGTATTGAATCTCAAAAGTTATTATTTTCATGGAGTTCAGCTGGTGATCTAACATCACATATCAACACACACTTTGATCAAACTCTTGTTGGAAGTAAAACAGATGCAACTAGTTATCAAAAGATTGCTACCAAATTAGATTGTAAACCAGAATCTATTGTTTTTTTAACTGATTCTGTTGAAGGTATTGTAAATAAATAAATAAATTATTAATTAAATTATATTTATATTTGTTATTGTTATTATTATTATTTATTTATAGAAGCTAAAGCTGCTTCAGAAGCTGGTGTTAATGCAGTATTAGTACATCGTGAAGGTAACACTCCAATCCAAGATGAACATAAAAAACTATTTCCAATTGTTAAGTCATTCAAAGAGTTGCCATTAAATGAAGTAAATGAAGTACAAGCTACAGCTGCAGCTGCAACTGATTCAGATGTATCAGCTAAACGTAAATTAGCTGCTGATGCTGATGAAGAAATACAAAATGAAACAACAGAGGTGCTTACTTAACTTACTTCTTAACTTTTTATTATTTATTTTGTTTGTATTTTAAATAAATTTATTATTATTATTATTATTATTATTATTTATATTTAATTTAGTTTAATTTTAATTTATTTATTTTATTTTTTATGAACTAGATATGCCAAAATAAACCATGGCACACCTAGTTCACATTGTACCTATCGTTAAACTGTATAAGTTCAGTTTTATTATGACGGACTCCAGAACTATTTATTTGTTGAGAAGGGCTATCAATAAACAGTGAAGAACAGTGTTGTATCGTTAAGTTTAAACATTAAAGCGCTTTGTATGCATACTAGTAGATCTGGATAACAAGAATATGATGTGTTATCCAGAGGGATTTTAAGTATGCTAAATTAATTAAATGAAAATAAAAGTACATAATTGTTTAAATAAATAACAATTTATGTAAATAACTTTCATACATATCATATCTAATTCTAAAATTAACCACCAAAAACTAATCTACGATCAACTCTCTGTCAGCACTGAGCAGTAAACAGATGACAGATTCAAATGAGATTTGTTAGGGCATCTACAAAGTTTATGAACAAATGAAAGACTGTCAAGTAAATTTCGGTGGATTCAGTCTCGGGGATTTTTTATTAAATGAAAAGAATCTTCGAGGAACTTAAGTGTCTAAGGCGGGTAGTATACTCCTCGTCTATAAGAGTTTTACTAGAATATGTAAAAAATTTCGTCAAAACTCATTACTCGAGGGTTTTCGAGGCCGTTAAATATTAATATCTCTACGATTATGCCTTTCGAAGTACATATTTGATACACCAGGGTGGACAAAAAGAAGACGTCCAAGGACGAAATATGTCACGTATTCTCGTAAACTTCAAGAGACAATGTGTTTACTGCCCTTCGGGGTCATTTGCATCAAGTTCAACGGCCCCAAAAATCGGCGCATAACAAAATTAGACTTATTTTCATCGTTAATTAATTGACAGTTTTTCATTTGATCGTCATCATTTTTGTTCACAAAGGCTGTAAACACTCTCACGAATCGAATACAAAAAAACCTCATCACGATCGATTTTATTACTCACAAAATGGACAGTTTACTTCCTTTTAGTACTTGATTTGTTTGTCTGTCAGATCTTTTGGACCTTGAACTATCATTTGAATCATTTAGTTGATAAAATTAAGATAACCTTCTGGTAATTAAATAATATGTATTAT
The DNA here is from genome assembly GCF_905475395.1 of Chrysoperla carnea. Taxonomy (NCBI): domain Eukaryota; kingdom Metazoa; phylum Arthropoda; class Insecta; order Neuroptera; family Chrysopidae; genus Chrysoperla; species Chrysoperla carnea. The sequence continues at coordinate 227,073 of NC_058338.1, read as the reverse complement.
GTACACATGTTCACAGCCACCATCTAAAATTGCTAAAACAGAAGAAACTAATGATAAAGTAGCAGCTGCAGCAGCTACATCTGGTGAAGTTGTAGATGATAGTAAAACAAAAGAACAAGATAAAGTTGAATCTACAACATCAGCACCAGCACCAGCATCAGCACCAGTGGTAGTGAATAATGAAACTAAAACTGATGATGTTGAAGTTAAACCAGAAGAAACAACAACAACAACAACTAGTGAGGTGGAGGCTATGGAAGGTGTTGAAGAAGAACAAACATCATCATCAACAACACCTAATGCTAGTGCTAGTGCTAGTGACAAGAAACAAGAAGAGAAGAATGATGAAAAGAAAACAAATGATGAAATTATTAAAGAGAAGAATACAACAGAAGAAGCTACTTCAGAAGTAGCTTCAAGTACTACTACAGATACAACTACAGTTGCAGCACCAGCTACAGTTGAAACTATGGAAGTAGATGATGAAGCAGCAGCTGCAACTGTAACTACTGAACCATCAACTGAAAAAACTATGAATACAAATACAAGTACAGGTACAGAAACAGATCAATAATCAATTTTATTTATCTTATCTTCTTTTTAATACGTAAATAAACAAGTGAAATTTACTTAATTTTAAAAATACCCCTCAAATTCCAACTTGAAACCTGTCTAAGGACACTTTCCATTCAATTATCTTTCAAGCAAAATAAAAGAATTAAAATCGGTTCATCTGTTTAGGCGCTACGATACCACAGACAAGCAGACACATACACATAGCGGATAAACCGATTTATTTTTTTTTGTTTTGTTTAAAAGATAATTTAACGGAGAGTGCTCTTAGCTATGTTTCAAGTGCAACTTTAGAATTCCGTACTCCAAAAGACTATAAAGGAAAAAAGCTTTTTAATTAATAGTGTTTTAAAATATGTTTCAAATGTGAATTTAGGGTTCCGTAGCCAAAAAATTGGTGTAAGGTTTTTTAAATTTTGTAAATTTCAGTTGTATGATTGTTCAGTTGAATTGAATAATAATATATTGATTTCACAGAAGTTTCTACAACATCTGAAAAGAAAACAACAGAATCAAAAGGTACACAAGTTGCAATCAAAGTTAGTAATGCTGATGTTGCAAGTCAAGCGGAAATTGATAAAGAACAAGTTACTACGAATCAAGAAAAAGATGTAAAAGTCGAAGAAAAAGTAGTAAGTACAGTGAAAGAAGATGAAAAAGGAAAAGAAGTTACAGCATCTAGTGCTGCTAAAGTAACTACTGATGCTACTGCTATGGATACTGATTCTACTGATGATGCTGCTTCTACTACTGCAGGAAGTGAAGTTAAAGTACAAGAACAAGAACAAGAACAAGAAAAAGAACAAGTTAAAAGTACTGAGAGTACTAGTACTAGTACTACCAATGATGATGAAGTTAAAAGTTGTAATCAAGTTGTTGCTCCTTCTACAGTTACTGAAAACAAAAATGAAACAAATAATGAAGCAGCTACTACTGTTACTGTCAAAGAAAGTGTTGATGAAAGTACTATTAAGAAGATGAAAGTTGATGATGAAACTACTGTTGTTGACAAGCCTGATACAACAAATACTGAACAAGTTAAAGCTGAATGCGTTGAAATGAATGGTGATGGTGATGATAGCAACGTTGAAAAGAAAATCGAAAAACTTAAAGAAGAAAAAGAAACGAAATCTGATGAAAAAACAACCACTACCAGTAATGATAAACAAGAGACTGATAACAAAACAACAGAAGATACTACAACTAAAACTATTACTAATGATAATAATGATGTGAACAAGACTGAAGCTGGAATTAAAGATGATAATGAGACTGAAACTAAAATTAATAAAAAAAGTGAAGAAGATGATACAAAGCCAATACAAGAAGATAAAGATAAAGATAAAGATACAAAACAGACTGATGAACAAGTTCCTGATGAAAATAAACAAGTTAAAGAAAATGGTTCAACAAATAAAGATACAGATACAAAGTCTGAATCAAAGTCAAAAGAATGTGAAAAGACTGAACAAAAGACTGAAAATACTACTGAAGTTAAATCAAATGGTGCGAATGGTCTTGAAAAGAATGGTAACAAAGAAGAATTACTTGTTGATGATGCAAATGATACCACTAAAACTAACCCTAAGAATGGTGTTACTGATTTAAAAACAACAAATGGAGATGACACCACTGTTAATACTAAAAATGGTGATGGTACCACTACCAGTACTACCAATAATGATAACACAAATGAAATTAAAGTGAAAACGGTGTCAGACGTTGTAGGTGCTGGAGCAACAGAATCACCAAGTACAGCTACACCTACACCTACACCTACACCTGGTGTAGATGGAGTTACCACTGCTAAAGAATAATAAATAAAAAAGTCAAAATAAAAAGTAAGTTAAGTAACATTTATTACATTAACATTAAACATTAAACAGTGTTTTTAAGTTGATTTGATTCTGTTGAGCTACTACTAAAAAGGAAGGAACAAGCTCTACTTACTTTACTTTACTACAACTAGAAGCTCAACAGTTCTAAGTTCTGCTCTCTAAACAACAACAACAACAACAACAAGTCAAGAACATAATAATTATTAATAATTAATAAGATATTGATTGGATTGTGATTAGGACAAGGTACAGTTTTTTTTATTCATTTTTTTATCGTATTTGTCTATCAAAAAACTATTTTTTATTTTATTTTTATTACTTAATACAATTTACAATTGAATGGTGGTGCAGGGGGGAGGATGAAGAAGAGTATAACTACGTTAAGAAATAAGAAACACACAATGCATTATTTATTTTTTATAATATGGCGTCTGTTGGATGCCATATTATATTTTAATTACTGCCATATCTTTAGTAACACTTGTAATGTTAAGAGAAAGCGATTGACATTAGAAGTATCAAAATCGGTTGACACGTTTCCCTTCTAGTGTGCCACATAGGAACACAAACACATATACATTACCATTCCTTTGTGTTGCTCAGTTGGATAAAAAAAAATTATTAAATTTGTATTCTATTTAATAATTAAACAATTTTATAACATTATCAAGATAAGAGAACATCTTTAATAAATAGTTTAATTGTAATTTTCCTTCCTCCTACCCCTTCTCATTCTGTACTATCATTTAATATACAATTACAATAATTAACAGCTACACAACATAATTAATTAGTTTTGTGTATTTGTATTGTTTGTTTGTTTGTTTGTTTGTTTACATTTAATTGAATTGGTGGTCATTTCAAAAATTTATTCAGTCAAATTGTTTTCCAAGATGCTTTTTTTTTAACTAAAATTGGTTTCTTAAAAGTAGTTGAAGAATAACAAAATATAATACTCATAATAAAACTTTTAAAATATTTTAAAAGAACTTTGAGCTACTCCTTAAAAAACTAGTTGAAATTAAAAAAGATATGACTTAAAAGGTTTTTAAAATGATTGATTCAATATAATTTTAGTGTTTGATAAAAATAATAAAATAAAATAACTTTTGTACTTAATTAACTCTTATATTAATTAAAATTAATAATTAATTAGATATTACTGATTACGCTTCATTTTGTTTATTATTTTTAATATTATTATTATTATTATTATGGTTACTTTTATCAACTCTAAAACTCTTTAAATTCTATTACTTTTTTATCTATCAGTATTATTTTTAATTAAAATAAATAAAAGCAACAAACAATACAAAACAAAACAAAACAATAATACATTACATTACATTGATTTATAAATACTCGTTTATTATTTTAATTATAACTGTAAGATATTATTTTTATTATTCTTTTAAAATGTAATGTGCGTGTTTTATTATTTTTAATTAAATACTACAACAAACAACAAGTCATTCATTCATTATAAATAATTATTAATTAATAATTATATAATGATAATAATTTAATTGATTTCATTTGATTTGATTTGATTTGATTTATAAGTTTAGGATTTAATAAATATACAATTTTAATACACAAATTAAATTAAATTATTACAACAACAATAATATTAATATTAAAATGTTTGAATTGTAATTATATATCAATATTAATTAATTAATTAATATTTATATTTATAATATAATTTAATTTATATACAGAGTGTCCCTATAAGACTGTGAAGGTGGATGAACAGACGAATATAGATTTAGAATGTTATAAATGTCTTTTATACAAACAAGATGGAACAATTTAATTTATATATCTGAAGATCTTGTTACAATAAAAATACAGTGCTAGTCTGATCATACTGACACTGCTCTACAATTTTGACATTTGATTGTGACAACATCGACGAATGCACGCTTCTTTTTAACCTTGCGTTGTCTCAAAACATATCTTAAATCAGTTTAGTCCTCGTTCAATGTACAACGCGGTGTAGAGCTCATCAAACTGTGTGTTCAAAGTTTTGGACAAGTTTTTTTCTGTACTTTGTAGAATAAATTTATTTTTATTGAAAAATAGTGATTGGATATCATATTTATAACAAAAGTTTGGACCACACTTTTGAATTATATATAATTATAATTGATGCGTACAGACCTGACCTGTATATTTGAATACATTAATTAATTATTTGATTGATTAATAACTAAATTTAATATTTATTTAAAAATAGATTTAGTTGATTACTATTAAAATTCAATAGAATAGATTCAAATCAATTTTAAATTTATTAATTATAATTCGATGGATGATATTCTACTAAATCTATTATAAATAAAATTAAATAATTAATTAATTAATTCTAGTCACACATAATTAATATTAATATTAATATTAATTACAATTCAAATAATTTAATTACTTATTAATAATAAACATTCCAATTCAATTCAATTACAATAATATTTATTAATTTGTGTTCAATTAAAATTATAATAAATTTATTTGTTGTTCCTATTTAAAATTAAATTTATGTGTTTAGTTGGTTGCATATAAATATAATAGTATTAAGTATTAAATATTATACAGGGTGAGATTTTTAATTTGGTTATGTGCTTATTGAAACTTGATTTAAAAAAAAAAAGAAAAGTTGACTTGTGGAAATAACTAAAAGTTCATTATAATAAAACTTTTATTAATATTATCTTTCATTCATACTCACACTCACTATATAATTAATTAATTAATTAATATTATTTATTAATTTTATCATCATAATAATTAAGGTCATGAAAACCAAAGTGGTCCAATTGTAAAAAGAATGAACTCACGCTATCAAACTTTTTATGTTTTAAAAATAGATAAATGCTGTAATCTATTGAACAAGTTATGTCATTATAGCGCTATTACTTTGACCGTTTAGAGCAAATTCCAATACAAAGGTCAATATTGAAAAAAAAATACAAATATACCACTCTATGGTTCTTATGGTCTTAAATATTTATAATAAAATACTCTCTCATTATTAATTATTTATAACTACTATAATAATATTTATTTTATTTAATAAAATAAAATGTTTTGTGATTATTTTAATTTAAATAATATTCAAAAATAATAAAAAATAAACAGATCTGATTTAATAAATAATATTGATTGATTGATTGATTGATATTAATAAATAATATTTATTGTATGTATGTAAATCCAACTAAATACTAATATTAATTGTTTTATTATTATTATTATTATTTTAAAATTAATTTAATATGTATGTATGTTATGTATGTTTGTTTGAATGAATGTTTGTATGTAAGAGGTGCCAAAACAACAATTAATTATTATTATTAATTAATTGTTATCATTTCATTCCAATTTAAATGATTTAATTATTATTAATATTACTAGTTATTGTTTATTGATATTATATTATTGTTACTGTTCTTAATATTCATTTAATTAATTTGCATTTATTAATTTATAAAATTATCAATTTAATTATTACTACACTGCCATGCCATGCCATCTATCTATCTAAGATTCATCAAAACAAAACGGTATAAGATAAATTAATATAACTACTCTTAAGTACTTTATTACAAATAAACATAACACACAATTATATACAGGGTGTCCTCCTCCTCTTCCTTCTTCTATCAAATAGTTTTGAACACTTCACACTCGATATAGAAATCAATAAAATTCCATAAAAAATATGTTAATCATCTCAGATGGATGAATATACTAAATACGTACCGTACGGTACCGTACTGTACCGTTTCTTATACTAAATGGATGAATCACACTCAATTTGATGAATAATTATTAATTAAAGTAAAATAAAGTCTTCCTATGTTTAGAACAGAACATTAATATTAATATTAACATTAACAATAACTTATTATTAACATCAACAAGAAGTAAATAAGTTTAAGATAATAAAATTAATTAATTATTTACTATTATTATTAATTTTAATAATATTTAGACTGATAATAATGACTGCTGGCAGATGACAGACTGATGATAATTTAAACTTAGTTTTAATTATCGACATTTAATTATTATTTTTATATTTACTCTCTCTCTTTTTATTATATTACTTCCATTACTATTTATTTATTTTATTTATCTACTCTTATTTACTTCTTAAAATAATAATTATTATTTGATTACTTAATTTAATTAAAATTAAATTAATTATTATTGAATTAATTTAATGAATGTATACGCTGCTACTAGAAACTAATCATTAATTATTATCATTATTAATTATAATTAATTAATAAACAACAACATTTGATATTTATATTTGTAGGTATTTCTCAGTAAAACATAAACAAACAATTGTTTTGATATTTTAAAAAATAAAAATATATACCAAAATAATGATTACAACACATTTATATTAATTATTTATTTTATTTTATACCTTTTAGTCTATTTATTACATCCATGTTCATCTTTATGTAATTACAATATAACCTCTTTTTTACTTAGCTTCCATTTTTATAATTCAAGACAACCAACACTGATAAATACTCAAGTGACCTCCTCATAGTTACCGTAACTCGTACTCGTAGCCACCCTGTACCTATACCCATGCCCTAAAACCAACCGTTCTTAAGGTATAGCCAATTTTCCATTTTCACATATCACTTTTGAAATACTTATTCAACCAAAATTAAAATTTTCAAATTAAATTTTCTAAAATAATATTCTCCTGACAAAAATGTAGGAAAATTTAATAATTAATGACTGAATTAGTATTTAAAAAGTGAGAAATTTAAATGTAAAATTAGCTATATCTCGAAAACGGTTGGTCCTAGAGCAAAAAGGACGAAAATTTTGAGCATCTCCTGCAGCTCTTGCTTCGAATAATTTTTCAAATAACATCGATGAAAAATTTCCGGAAAATTCGTGAAAATGGGAAATTTTGTTTAAAAATTGAATGATTTTTTCCCATTTTTTATTTTTTGGCCAAAATTACTTCAATTTTCTTCGATTTGTATTAGGAGAATATAATGCCAGGTTAGTACACTAAGGTTTTCATAAAAAGATTTTCATTTTCTTTTTTATTTGCACATAAGGTGCAAATAATTCGCTATGTAAATTAAATGAAACGAACAAATAGTTTTATACTAATTAATACCAGAAAAAAGAATAAGGTTTTTAGGGTGAAAACACTTACTTAGCATATCAGGTACTACTATTTCCCTTGGAACTTATATTCAATACAAATATTTAAATCCAATACAATAACTTGAATCTTTAAAATTTATTTTATTAAACAACACCAGAAGATAATTTAATAAAAATTATTATATTTGTATTTAATGTAATTAATAATTAATTAATAAATAAATAAATATATTTATTATTTTTAAATTTATACCAGTTAACAAAAAAAAATGAAGTATAAATATTAAAAATCATTTCTATTAACAAACTTAAGATTTATTTAATTTGATGCATTGAAAACAATGTATGTAAGTTATCAAATGAAACTAGTAGGGCCATCTATAGAAAACATATTGAACTAAACATAACACAAGCAGAGCCATCTATGACAAATAGTTTGAACTATTTATTAACTACTAGTTCAAAATATTCACCAAAGATGGCACCACCGTCATTTACAGTTAGTTCAAAATATTACCCATAGATGTCACTATAGTCGGATCATGTTAGTTCAAACTATTTGTCATAGATGGCATTACTGTCGCAATTAATAAATAGTTCAAACTATTTGCCATAGATGGCTCTGCTTTTGTAATTATGTTTAGTTCAATATGTTTTCTATAGATGGCACTACTAGTTTGATATGATAATTTACATTGTTTTCAATGCATCAAATTAAATAAATCTTAAGTTTGTTAATAGAAATGATTTTTAATATTTATACTTCATTTTTTTTTGTTAACTGGTACAAATTTAAAAATAATAAATATATTTTTTTATTAATAATTATTTACATTAAATACAAATATAATAATTTTTATGTAAATGGAATTTTATGTAAATGGAACGAAACGAAACGAACAAATAATTAAAAGTTTTATACTAATTAATTAATACCAGAAAAAAGAAAAAAGAAAAAGGTTTTTAGGGTGAAAACACTTACTTACCATTTCCCTATCAGGTAATACTTTTTCCCTTGTAACTTATATTCTCCTAATACAAATGTTAAAAATTTTCATAATTTTTGGTGAAATTAGTTTTGAAAAAGTGACATGCGAAAATGGAAAATTGCCTATATCTCGAAAACGGTTGGTTTTAGGGCAAAAAGGACGAAAATTTTGAGCAGCTTCTTTAGTTCTTGCTTAGAATGTTTTTCCAAATAACATCGATGAAAAATTTCCGGGAAATTCGTGAAAATGGAAAATTTTGTTTAAAAATTGATGGATTTTTTCTCATTTTTTTGTGTTTTTTGCTCAAAATTACTTCAATTTTCTTCAATTTGTATTAGGAGAATATAATGCCAGGTTAGTACACTAAGATTTTCAGCAAAAAGATTTTCATTTTCATTTTTATTTGCACATAAGGTGCAAATAATTCGCTATGTAAATGGAACGAAACGAAACGAACAAATAATTAAAAGTTTTATACTAATTAATTATTACTAGAAAAAAGAAAAAAGAAAAAGGTTTTTAGGGTGAAAACACTTACTTACCATTTCCCTATCAGGTACTACTATTTTCCTTTTTAACTTATATTCTCCTAATACAAATGTTAAAAATTTTCATAATAAAGAAGAAAGGATTGGAAAAATCAATTTTACTATGACTTGTGGAGTGGAGCACAAGTCATAGTATTTTACTATGACTTGTGGAGTGGAGCACAAGTCATAGTATTTTACTATTTACTTTTTCCAAATAACATCGATGAAAAATTTCCGGAAAATTCGTGAAAATGGAAAATTTTGTTTAAAAATTGATGGATTTTTTCTCTTTTTTTTGTGTTTTTTGGCCAAAATTACTTCAATTTTCTTCAATTTGTATTAGGAGAATTTAATGCCAGGTTAGTACACTAAGATTTTCACAAAAAGATTTTCATTTTCTTGTTTATTTGCACATAAGGTGCAAATAATTCGCTATGTAAATGGAACGAAACGAAACGAAACGAACAAATAGTTAAAAGTTTTATACTAATTAATTAATACCAGAAAAAAGAAAAAGGTTTTTAGGGTGAAAACACTTACTTACCATTTCCCTATCAGGTACTACTATTTCCCTTGTCAACTTATATTCTCCTAATACAAATGTTAAAAATTTTCATAATTTTTGGTGAAATTAGTTTTGTAAAAGTGACAATAATAGGAAAAACAAATAAAAAGAATAATTGATAATAAATTAAATTTCAAATAAATATTTTAAAACAATTAATCAATTTAATAAAATAATAAACCTATTTATTAATTATTTATAAAATAATAAACCTATATTAGATATAATTTATAATGAATGATTAATAAATAAATAAAAATATAATAAAATAAAATAGAATTGTAAATAAATTTGTTATAATTGAATTGTTTGTTTAATTATTTTTTGCTAAATATAAATTATTACAACAACATCGTGTAATTAAACGATGTTCACGACATGAATTAGCATGTAAGAAGCTACAATCAGCAAAACGACATTGATATGGTAATTGATCTTCTGTAAAATAAAATAAAAAATATTAATTAATATAATTAAATAAAAATAATAATAACTTACCATATGGATTTAAACAACAACATGCATCATGTAATAATTTATCACTACAATAACTATAAACAGATGAATCACATAGTGGACATTTAGAAGCTTTTAAATTAGTATTATCATCAAATAAATTATATGATGATGGAAATGGTTGACCAAAGAAACTATTTAAACCATCTGTACCACTACCACTACCAGCACTACCAGTATTTATATTTGTTGTAAATATACGTTTTAAAAATCCTAATTGTAATCCTGTAGCTGTTCTTTGATTTGATTCATCTTTATTATTATTATTATTAAATGTATCATGGATATTATGTTGATCCAAACTATTAACTAAAATACAAATAAATAAATAAAATTATACAAATAAATATTATTTTTAAATATATATAATGTTGTTAATGTTTATAAATAGAATATGATCAATAAATATAAGAAGAGTTTTAAGAGAAAGATGTTATTTAAAGATAAATAAACTTTATATGTATGTATTACACACATCTGATATCTTATAGTTAAAGTTGAAGTTTATTAATTATATTTGAGGTCATCTAGGTAGTGTTAAATAACTGTAAAATGTATAATATAATGTAACATGTTGATCAACGAACTAACATAAATATTTGCAATAATAATAATTATGAGTAGGTGTTGATGTTAATGTAATATATTCAATTCATACCTTCTTTCACTTTCTCAAAATTATCATTATAACTTTTATTGTTATTAATTAATTAGTATTGAATTAATTATAATCAATCAGAAGATAAGTTAAGATACCTACACTCAACTCTACTCAACTTAATTCAATTTTATTATTATGTTATGTTGATTTAGAAGAACAAATGAAAAGTTTTGATAATAATTCATGTCCATTAATTATCAAATAAAAAATATTAAAATAAAATAGATTTATAATTTTTAATGCATTATTATATAATTAATAATAATTATAATTAATATTTGTAATGTAATGTAATTTAATTTAAATATAATATAATATAGTTATATATTATATTTACTTACCAATAAATATGAATTGCATAATAAATATAAATAATAATTTTATATTTATATTATTATTATTATTAATATATAATAAAAACATTTTTATATATTTATATAATATAATATAATATATATAATTAATTAAATATAACACAATACACAATTTAATTTAATTAATTAATAACACACAGATTTATATAAATATCATTATATAGTTAATTAAATATAACTGTAGTCTGTAGATTGTAGTCTGTATAGTCTGTAGGTAACTAAGATATGTATGATCTGTTAATAATAATAAACAAATAACATATGTTTATAATAAATATGTTTTATTTTATATTTTGTTCTTTTATTTACCGTTTTATTTAAATATATGTATGGCGTCATACATAATATTAATCAAATTAATAACACACACTATTCAATATTTTTAATTCAAATCAAATCGATATCATTATTTATGTATTAATACCCTACTATACCAAGTTATTATAATGAATTCGATTTTCAAAATCGAAATTTTCAAAATATCTTTACTTTTCATAGCTAGAACAAGGCATTAACACTAATTTGGAGAAGAAGTGTGTGTGTGTAATATGTACGTATACATTTTTTTCCTCGTCGATATCACGCGAGTAAAAATTGATATCGATATCTTTGAGGTGTCTATCGAAGTGTATTAACAGAAATATGATCCGAAAAGAATATCATAACATTAGGTTGAGTCGTTTTAAATCAAGCGAGATTTTTCTTAAATTATTTCCTGACCGGTATCTTGCGAAAAACAAACGAAATCGACTTCGTTGAGATACTGATTGAAGCGTATATGATATTTTTTTTTAAAATTTTTGTATAATTTTTGATTGATGTGGATGTAAAGAGTTACACCAGACCTATGACTTGTTTATTATAATGATGTGTATGTATACGCATCTGCATTTAGTATTTACCTATCTTTAAGTATCTTAAACTCACATGAACATTCTTTATTATTTAATTAATAAGATTTAAAATTGTTAATTGAATTTTAGTTGTTGTAAGTGTTCAAATAAAAGTTGTACTTACGTATGGAGTAAAGATGTTAATCTTAATCTTATCACCATCATCACATGCACATCACATGATTGATTGATATAAAACATGAATCAAATATAATCTGTATCTGTAACCAACTGTAACAGATAACAGATAATAGATAACTATCTACTTAGTTAAGTTGTTTTTTATAATAATTATGAACCTATTTGTATAGCTACTAGTACCTAGTATTCAGTTTACATCTTGACATAGATCTATCATACAAATATAATTAAATACATGCGTTAACTTAGACGTCTTACAGACAGATATGTATAATGAATGCATACGTGTTGTTTAGTTAATTGTAAAACATATTTAAACTTATTTCATATAACTACATCTATAACAACTCTTTCTTAAATACATTACTTAACGCATGTACTCTGTTATACTTGAACTTGAACTTGTGTGGTAGATGTAGACGTAGACGTCTTTGTTTAGATGTAAATTAAATAATTAGTACAGCTAACTAGCTAGCTGTACTAATATTTTTATGAAATATTAAAAAATAGATTCAAAATCAATGATTAAAAATAAAATGAATAGGTAATATAAAGATAAATAAGTTCAATAATAAATAAATATATAAATCAAATATATATTAAATAAAATACAAAAATTATAATAATGATTACATACTTACATTACATTATATTTAATTTTATTAATAAATACATACAAATATAATACTTAATTAATTATTTATTTATTTAATCAATACTTATTTTATTAATAATAATAATAATTTATTTAATTAAATATTATAATATAATATAAAGTTAAATTATATTTCTTATGTCTTTTATTTATTATTTAACTTTAATTACATATAAAAATATTTATTGTTATTGATTTTATTTATTAAAATAATACTTAATAAAATAAAATAAAAGAATATAATATAAATATATATTTATTTAGATTTAGATTGTATTTATTAAGGATCGAATCCATCAAAATAAGTCAAAGTAAAAGTCAACTTTTATTTTATTTATTTATATTTATATTGATTGTTTAATATATTGTTTTGTTTTGTATTGTATTATAAATTACAAATATAATTATTTTATGTATTGTATTTTTAATAATAATATTATTATTATTATTAATTATTATTATTTAACAATTACAAATATAAATATTATCAATATTATTAACATTATTGATGATAAATTAATTAATTTAAAGACTAACTAATTTAGAATTAGTATTAATATCATTATCAGTATTATTATTAATATTTTTATTATTTGTTGTTGTTGTTGGTAATAATGGACCAGATACAGGTGTTAAACCAGTACCACCTTCCATTAAACTATCAAAATTAAATGGTAATGCTGCTGATGGTGTTGTTATTGGTACACCAGCAATACTAATTATCTGTTGTTGTTGTTGTTGTTGTTGTTTATTAATATTATTAACATTTAATGAACTTGGACGATTTGGTTTATTAACATTTAATTGTGTTGTATTTAATTCATTTAATGTTGTTGTTGTTGTGTTCTTCATTAAATTATGTTGTTGTTGTTGTTGTTGTTGTTTATTTATATGTGGTGGATGTGTAAATAATGTAAGACCACTATTATTAACATCATCATCGTCATCATCATCATCACCTGCTGCTGTATCTATAGATTCTTCTTCTTTAATTCTTAATGATGATGCTACTGTTGTTGTTTGCATTATATTTGTACAATTAATAACAGATTCATCAGCTGATTCAATTAAATGATAAACAATTGGTTTTATATCTGGTGGTGTATCAGGTCTAATACTATTACCATGACCAACATTTGTAATATTAACATTACCAACACTTCCACCTCCACCTCCACCTCCTGTTATATTATTAAATGATTGATGCATTCTACAATTAGCACGATGACGTTCTAATACATATTGTAATTCTTCTTTGGCTGCTTGTAATTCTTCTATTTCATTTTGTAATGCCATCTTCTTTTGTTCCAATCCTTCAGTTTCCTATTTAAATTCAATTCAATTATTAATTATAAATACTTTAAGTTTTATTATCAATTAAATTTAACTTCAATTAAAACACATCATTCTTTACAAAATAAAATCAATATTTGATATTTATTTATTTTATAATAGTTTAAAGTGGTTCGGCTGTCATAAAATCGATTTTTTATTGTCAAATTCTAAAATTAACCAATATTTAATAGTCATTTATACGCTAAAAGTAGCATGAACATCTCAAATGATCCCACTTGTGGAGCCTGTATGGAGGACAATGAAACATTCATACATATTATTTGTATTGGCGTTAAATTTAGAATGTTCGGGTTCGAAACCTTGGATCCATCTATCCGGAGAGAGATCCTAATAGAGAAGTTGCCTCTACAGAATTCTTTAGCTTCATCTGATTTTATTAGCGCATCATACTCGAAGAAGTCTCTTTAGGTTAGGTCGTTTTCAAGGAGGGCGTAGAGAACTCTTAGTCTAGGTGCCAGGGATTCACTTGTGATATCCCTCTTTTGTTTTATTATTTTATTATTATCTCTGAAAAAGTCGCCAAATTTTGAAAACATTAAATGACAGAAAATGGTAATAGATTGATTGATACTCTTTCAAAATTACTACTTTTATGAGAAATTTTTTCTGAAAGTATTTGTTCTGAAAGAGTATCTATTTATTACCATTTTCTGTCATTAAATGATTGATTAATAATTGATTGAATGTTTTCAACTGACTGTTTTACAGATCATTTGTTTTACTTCATTTTTTTTGAATTTCATTCTAAATATTCTCATGTGAGTTTCAAAACAGCTTTATTTTGATAAGGACTGTGTCACACAAGATAAAATACTGATAGATTAGATTGTCTAGCGTCTAATAGTTTGAATTTAAAAGTAAATTAGAATAAAAGATATTGAATTTTAGTTAGTTGATTTTAAAATGAATCCTAATAGAAATTAAACAATAAAATCAATAAAATGATGTGTAATCTTAAAAAAGAGATTAAGAATCAATAAATAATAAATAAATAATTGTTATTCTTACCTCTAATAAAG
Source organism: Chrysoperla carnea (assembly GCF_905475395.1). NCBI lineage: Eukaryota > Metazoa > Arthropoda > Insecta > Neuroptera > Chrysopidae > Chrysoperla > Chrysoperla carnea. Next base: position 211,815 of record NC_058338.1, on the reverse strand, counting down.
CATTGGTATGATCTAATCTACGTTTTCTACATCTAGCAGCAGCTATTTTATTTCTTTCTCTACGCATGTTACGTCTTTGTTCTTCTTCTGGTGTCATATTAATATTTTTATTAGGTCTTCTACCACCATTACGTCTAGTATTATTAGTTTTAGCACCACTAGAAGTAGTAACATCTGTGTTATTATTAGTGGTGTTGTTATTTGGTGTTATTGGTGGTGTTGGTCTCATCATCATAATACTTGTATTAGTTGTATCATCATTTGAATTAGAATCACTATTTGTAGTCCACATACTTTTATTACTAATTGTATCAGTTGTATCTAAATCACAAGAAGTATTATCAACAATAAAACTATTATTATTAATATTGTTATTATTGTTATTATTTGATGTTATTGTTGTTGTTGTTAATACAACTGTTGGTGGTACAAAACCAGCTTGATTTAAATGTTGTTCTTCATGTAATTCATTATTTTGTAATTCAATAAATGTTTGTTCAATGTTCCTTAATGTTGTTGGTGTTAATGTTGGTGTTGTTTGTGTTGGTACACCACTACTTAAACCATCCAATGATATAAACTATAACAAAAATAATATATATATAATTAATTAATAATTAATAAAATATTAAAATTAAATATTAACATTAATTTGTTGTTGTTGTTGTTGTTGTAACATATTTAATTCTTTTGTTATAAAATTAGCTATTTCATATGGATCCATTATTTGTATAATTATTAAATTCATTAAATAATAATATTATTCGATATTAATTAATTAATTAATTTCGTTCGTATCGTTGTGTTGCGTTCGTAATTAAATTAAATTAAATTAAAATTAAATCATTCTAAACATAATGTTGTAGTAAGTACGTTACAGTTACAGTTACATTTGTGTTTAGAATGATTTCAAGTGCGTTACTAAACTTAAACTAAAACTAAAATATAAATGTATAAATATATAAATATAAATTATTTTTAAAATAAAAAGCTTTAAAAATGTTTTTAGTTAGCTTTAGTTAGTTATACATCTATATACACATACAACACACCTACATTAACATGAACATCATCAAAATAATATCATGAATCTGTTTTTAGAATCATTATTTGGCACCAATCAACATTTATATAAAATCTTCATCACCAGAATAACAACAATGTTATTACATACAACATACATTATACATTCATGTTCATGTTTGTGACGTTATAGTTCTTGTACGTCCTATCATGCTGTATGCTGTATTCAGCATAACAAAGCATAACCGTCCGCTCGCATGTGCTCTTTAGTTTTCATATCCATTATATACATTTTCCGTAATTAACAAGATATAGAACATGTGAGCGTTTTACAAACGCTTTTTTGTTGTGCTGATGCTAATGATGATGCTGATGCTATACAAATGTATTCATAATAATTGCAAGTACAGAACCCTAAACTTACACTTGAAACATAGCTAAAAACACTCGCCATTAAATTATCTTTCAAACGAACCAAAAAAACAAAATCAAAATCGGTTCATACTTTTAAGCGCTACAATTTCACAGACAGACAAACACAAAGCGATCAAATTTATAACAAGCCTGCTTTTAGTTCGGGGGTTAAAAATAAGTAAGTGTTGAACATATTTGTAGAAACTGTATAGACTGTAACTGTAACTGTGTACAGTAATTAGCCTTTGTCTTATAATTTGTTGATTGCTTCATCAACAATCAACATTCGTTATCAAGCTAAAACATTATATGAAATCAATTATTTGAATAACATCAAAAACTATCAAAATATGAAGAATTTAAATTTAAATGTACAAATAATAAGAGAGTTTCATTAGTAAGTGAGCGGTAACGTCATAACTTAACGGTAGAGTATCATAAAGATGACTAATTTTATATCAAAAGTTATTTTTTAATTATATCTTTGATGTTTATCAATTGATTTTAATTTTGATTTCAGATCTTGTTATCACTTTCTTGCATATTTTCAGATTTTAATGATAGATATATTGAAATCGATATTTTTAATAATTAATTTTTAAGATATATAAGTTTAAAAATAATAAATTAGTTATTAAACTAAGCCACGCCACGCCACACATAAGTATTTAATTATATAACTATTAATTAATTAATTAATTAATAATAAATTACATACATACTTGTATTATAATATAATATTTATATTAATATTTATATTATAGATTTAGTCTTCTATTATATATATTATTATAGTTAATATATCACCACATAGTTATAATAAACAAAGCTATTGTTTAAACAATACAATACAATACAATACAATACAATACACATATAATAATTATTTGATTTATTTGTTGTTGTTGTTGTTATCATTTATAAAATTAAAAGAATACTAAAACAATAATATTGTTTTAAATACCTATATATATATATTTATATATAATATTAATTATTTATTTAATTAATTAATTCAATTAAATATAAGTAGTTTTTATATTTTACTTTGTTTGAGTACTTTATTTTATTTTATGTTAATTGTATTTATTTATTTATTTATTTTATTGTTTTTACTATTTATGGTCTTTTATTTTTAATTACATTACATTACAATCTATTGTTTTATTTTATTAACACTTCTTGTATACATATACATATACAGAGTGTTACAAAATTAACAAACACTACCATCTTACATTAAATTAAATCAATATTACACATTTGTAATCGTACTATACTTTTAATAAACTCATTAATTATAATTTTAAGTATATCACAACATTTAAATGCTACTTGTATTGTAGCTCTCTATATTTTTATTTAATTTTTGTAATCGATAAAAAGATATTCACGTCCCTCTCACAATTTGATATTTATAATAAAAAAAAATAAACAAAAAAGAATGTAACAAGTAAAATTTACAAAATTTAAAAAAACCACGACAAATTTTTCCATTACGGAACCTAAAACTAGTATTTGAAAAATATTGAAAATCACTCTCCATTATAGAACTTTAAATTTGCACTTGAACATTGCTAAGAACACTCTCCATTAAATTAATTTTCAAACAAAATAAAAATAATCAAAACCTTTTCTTTTCTTTTTCAAAAATCTTTTAAAAGAGTCACTAGTTGAAGCTAGCTATCAACAAATTGTCATCTCTCTATATCTTTTTATAGCCTTGAAAATAATAGACACCAAATTTTGCCCTGTCGTCGTCAGAATACAAGATTATTAACGAACAAATGTTTCAAACAAAAGTTATTTATACCTTCTAAAGGAATACATTTAATTTTTTATTCTAATTCTAACGGTTTACCCCAATTGATTTATGTTGCTCATTTACGATTTACGACCTCAAACTTACTCTTTACGTTCTGAGCACGCTATAAAAATATCTCGTTTCGTTTTTGAGTTATCGGTGTTCACAGACAGATAAACGGAATAAATTTAATTATAAAGGTGATTTTATGAACATCTATACCAAAATTTTTTAATAACATTAATATTTTTAAGCTCTAGTTACAATCTTGGCATTAAAATTTGTATACTTGGATATATATTAGGTACATATACATGGTATCAAAATATGGGTGTACAATTAAAAAAATAAATTAAATTTCGTTGCTTATTTAAATTAACTCATTAAAATATTCAATTGTTTTTTGTATAAAAACATTTAAGGTTTTCATAATTTTTTACTCTAAAAAATTCATAAACTTTTGTTCTTGGACATCATTATTATTATTATTATTATGATTATTATTAAACTAAAATGGCTGCTACTTATTGCATTATATTGTGTTATATTGTATAGTGATGCCATCTATATATAATTATATATATTATTAATTTATTAATTATTTTAAATATTAATAATATAATATATAATTAAATAAATAAACTTTTATATTAATTAATAAACATTTTAAATAAATAAATACAAAATAAATAGTTATGTTTGTAGATAGGTAGATAAGTAGATAGGTACTTGGTAAGTTAAATAGATACCTATAACTATAGTACTACTTACTTACCTATATTATAAAAAATTTAATTAATAATACTTAAATAATATTTATATTTTAATACATAAAGTTACAATAAATAAACATGTGACATGTCACTGTCAAATCAATAAACAGTGATAGTGTGACAGTGACAGTAACAGTAATAGTAACACAAATACAACTTAACATGAATTAACAAACAAAGAATAAATAAATAAATACATAGATTATTAATATAAAACAGAATTAAATTTGTTACTTTAATGTTTATAATATTTATCTATTGTCTTTGTATTTTATAATTATTAAAACTAATTGTATTTATTTAAACAACTAGAATACCTATTAAACTAATTGTAATAATAATAATAATAAAATGAAAGATAATACTTACAGAACTTGTACCAATATTATTAATATTGTTATTATTATTATTAGATGTTGATGTTGTTGATGTTGTTGTAATAATATTTAATTGTGATTGTGATGATATATTAAAATGATTTTGATTTTGATTTGATGATAAATTAGAATCATGTTGATCATTTGAAGAATAATCTGAATGATTTGATAAATCACCATGTAATTCTAACTTCATTTTGTATATTTTATTTGTCTACTTAGTACCACTCAGTGTACTTAATCACTGCACTTTCAATCACTACTTTTATATAAAAATATTATTCACAAAACAATACTTGATAGTATTTATTTATTTATTTAATAATATTATTATTTTAATAAATTTTTATAAATTAAACTAAATAAAAGAACAGACCAGACCACACCACAGAACTAAGAACAGTCAAATTGATAATCTTTTGTATTAACTTGAACATAACATGATATGAGTGAGTCATCACATTCACTTTGTTTTTACATAATGTAAGATAGATGGCACCATCTACTTACTTATTTTATTATTTTGTTATTATTATAAGTATTAGTTTTGTTTGTTCATGATATGAAGGGTACACGATCAAAACATACACAATCATATTTATTTATTTTTATTAACTTTAAATTCAAAGATTTTTAAGAACCAAATCGATATTAGTTTTCGTTCGCGCAATATCGATAACGAAAAAAATGTCAACGGACGTACTTGAAACGTAAAGATATGTTGAAAATTTCGATTTCGAAAATCAGACCCATTACAATAACTTCCTATATAGTGAAATTAAAAATTTCTAAAAGGTGTGTTTGTGTAAAACTAACCAAAAGCTATAACAAACGTCAGACGATTTAAAAACTCTAAAATATTTATTCCAAGCGAATGTAATCTTCAATATTTTCACGTATATTTTTCGGACATTTCAGATTTTTGCTTGTATTTTACTTGACAATGGTAATAAATATATTTTAAATATAAATTAATTGATTTTATTTTCATTAAGTTGAAAAGTTTTATAATTATAAAGATTTGAGTTAAATGAGTGTGTCAGTGCAGTGGTGTCAGTTTGTATGACGTAGTATGTTTTTTCTCTTGTACCCTAATTTAAATAAATATATTATTTGATTAGTCATTCATTTATTTAAGTATTTCAGGGAAATCCTTTGACGTCATGTAAAGTAAATGATAATACGTCTTGTACTGCAATACACAAAAGATATCTACTCTACACAACACTGAATGACGCAATCTATTTTTAATGTTACATTTACATTTATTTATTTATTTATTATTTATTATAGATTTGGATTGAAGTATTATTATTATTATTATTAATTATTAATTATTAATTATTAATTATATTGCATTGCATTCAAATAAATAACTATCAAGCATGTAGATTATAAATAGATATATTATTATGTACTTACATACTTACTTTACATTTAGATATTTTTCTGTTTTTTGTTGGATTTTCACGGTTTTTAAGACAAAACAAGATATATTTTCATAATGACGCTTGACGTTGAATTTGAACGATTAAATAAGGCCACGTAAAGCAACAAATTAAGTTTAATTTAAAAAATTTTTATTTCCAAATAATTTTTTTGAATAATTGATAATAATCATATTCAGCTAATTGTTTGTTTATCATGTATTTTATTAAAAATGAGCTTATGAATAAAAATACTTTTTTGTTATTTGTTGCTCCTTTTTACAATTTGACGCTCGCGCTGGACATACTTCTATTTTGTTCAGTTTATGTTCTCCTAGTACAAATTTAATATTTTTAATGGTTCTATTAGTTAGTATTTTTCAACTTACATGCGAAAATCAAAAATTAGCTATATCTCGAGAACGGTTGGTATTAAGGCAAAAATGACGAAAATTTTGAGCCCCTCTTCCTGAACCTCTAACATCGATGAAAACTTTTCGAGAAATTCGAAAAAATGGAAAATGTTGTTCCAATCAATATTAGATGATTTTTTTATTTTATAACATTTGTATTAGGAGAACATAATGATAGGTGAGTAGTAGTACACTTAGATTTATACAACACTTACCAACATAAAATATTGGTAAGTTTTCGAATCTGAATCATTGATTTTATAAAGAATATTTAATGTTTTAATACTGCCTTTTAAACATGTACAAATACAAATACAAGTAATAAATAAATGATCTAAGGATGGATAATGAATAAAAAATAAAAAGTCATAAATTAATTAAATATATTTAATTTTTATTAAATTGTTTTGTTTTGTTTTGTTTTGATATGTTACAAAGCTGCTGTAACAGTGATTTTATATTGATTGTCAAAGTCAATAAATAAATACTAAAGAGATCGATCATCATACAAATACTAAATATAGATCAATGATAAGCAAGCATCACCACCATCACCTAGTGATAAGTAGTAAGTACTAATTAATTATTATCTTTTATTTATTTGTTTGTTTTGTTTTACATAAAAATAAATTAATTTTAATTATAAATATTAATAAAAAATATTATTTTATATTTTTAATACTTATTATATAAAGAATTTAATTTATAACAAATATAATATAATAAGTGAATCAATTTAATTAATTATTTGTAATCTTTCTACAATATATTGATATTTATGTTTTTAAGTTTGTTTGTTTATTAAGTGAATTAAAACATTATTTAATTATATATGTGTGTGTGTGTGTATGTGAATATAATGTAATATAATTTAAAATTAAAATATATTGTTTTATTAATTGTATTTAGAATCATATCAAATATAATAAAATATTAATAAATAACAATATATATATAATTAATAACATTTAATATATAATTGATTATAATAATTAATATAACAATAATATACATACAGGTGTGTGTGTGTGTGTGTGTTAGATTAACATTAATAACTAATCAAATGTGATGTATATTTATATTATAATAACAACAGATAAGTAATTAATTATAAATAAAGATAACTGTAATTATAAAGTTTTAAATACTAATATAATCAATCATAATTAATTCAAATCATTGTATATTCAATTTTAATTGAAATGCAATACATTTGTTCTCATCTTTAACTTTAACTTTAACTTCACAAATAATTAGTTATTATATTATTGTATAACATTGATTATTATGTTTCAATTTGTATAATATAATATAATAAAAATCAATAAATATATCAAACTTTAATATGTATTATTATTATTTATTAATAAATAATTATCTATTTGTGATTTATTTTTATATTATATTATTATTTTAATTTAGAATTGTTTTATTTTATTTAATTTTATAAATATAATAATTATTTATTTATTTATTTAATTGTGCTACTAATTATAATTATATAATATTTATTTATTATTTATATATAAATTTAATTAATTTAAATTTATATATAAAAGTATCATACATACAACGTTTATAAATAAATTAATATATTTATTAAATGATTATTATACAACTACGAACTACTAACTAAAATTATATAAATGCAATCAATAATCACAACATATGACTAGAATTATATAATTAAATAAATAAACTGATTGTTTGACTAGAAAATATAACATTAACATTATTTATTATATTAATTTAATAAAGCGTATCATTATCATTAATATCATTCATTAATAATAAATAAAAATAATTAATTCATTATAATAAATATCATCATGATAAATAATAGTTTTAATAATATTAATTTATAATATCACAATTAATATTAATTAAAAATAAACAGAATTAGACTAGATAATTAATTAATTAATATTAAAATAAAATAACTCTTTATTACTTTACATTCTCATTTATCAATTATTATCAATAAAATAACTACAGATAACTACATCACATTATTATTTATTTACTAATTGGTCTTTTATTTTTAATTATTAAAAAAGAATATAAATAATAATAAATAATATTAATTAAATAATAATAATATAATTAAATGTGAATGTAAAATAAATTATAATTATAAATAAATCAATTAATTTATTTATAAATTAATTGTAATTGTAATTATTTAGTTTTATTAAAAGTCATTAACTCATCCCACCCTATCCCACATCATTACATTTGAATGATATGGAAGGATATAATGATAATTACATTATATCTACTATTTCTTATTAAATCAATAAATATTATAATAATATTTAAATTAATAATTATATATGCAAGTTCTTGTATTGTGTAATTATTAATGATCAATGGATCAACAAGCAGTGATCAATAATGCACAGCACAACATATATAATAATAATAATAATAATTAATATCATCACTACATGTAATGTAATGTAAAGGAACTTAATAATTATTATCAAAATATGTTACATTTTAAATTGTTATTTTAAAATATGTTATCATTCATTATAGCAGGTCTGTTCGCAAGGAAGGAGTTTTAAAGGTTCAAAACCCCTCCCTTTTGAGAATATACATACAATAGTTGAATTATGAACATTCACAGATAGAGATTTGTAATTAAATATCATTAATTAAATCTTATGATACTTTAATTAAGAATTACTTAGAAGCATGTTTGTAGATGTGATGTCTTATCAATATTTATGTTTGATAATTAAGATGTTAATAATAATATAATCCATGTAATGTGATGTTTGATACAATATTAAATAATTTTTGATTAACTAATAATGACTAGAATAGAATAAAATCAAATAAATATTTTCAATTGTTTACAATACATCATCTTATCACAATTATTATAAACATTATATTTAAAAATAACAATTATTAAAAATGTAAATGATATTGAATTTAATAAACTTACCAAATAAAATAATTATCTTGAATACTTAATGAAGTTGTAGCTGTAGTTGAAGCTGTAGCTGATGTAGCTGATGTAGTTGTTGTAGTTTTATGTTGATGTTGATGTTGATGATGTTGTTTTAATAATGGCATTGGTTTACTAAAACCAATACGTACAGTGTGTCCTGGTTGTATTGATTTTAATATTTGTACAGCATATTGTAATGTAACATTCTTAAATGATATGTCATTAACATACATTAAACGATCACCAGGATGTAATCGACCATTTAATGATGCACAACCACCAGGTATTAAACTACGTACAACAATCACTGTACCATATGGATCTAATGGATCTTGATAATCTAATATACTAAAACCTAAACCTTTTGTATTATTTATTTTTAATAATTCTATCCATTCTATTTCTTGTTTCCATATAGCTAAATATGTAACAATACTATCATTATCATCATCATCATCAACAGATACACTTGGTGCTGTTACTTCTTCTTGTTCAATCATCATTTTAGTTAATTTTGGTGGTGTACAATGTTCTTGTTCATGTTCTTCATGTTCTAATCCATTTGTTTGATTCTTTATTGCTTCTTCTTCTTCTTCTTCTTCTACTTCATTATTTATTAATTCTTTTATTTCTTCATTGATTGTTTCTATTTCTTTATTTAATTCATTTTCATTTTTATTATTTAATATTTTATCATCGTTTTGATCATTTTGATAAATATTATTTAAATCTAAATTTAAATTTAATTTTGTTGATTCAATTAATGATGAATTACATTTAGATTCAATTAAATCATTTAATTCATTCTCATTTATAGATTCATTCTTTACAATTGATTCATGTTGTTCATGTTGATTTAAATCAATAACATCATTATCATTATCATTATCATTATCATTGACATGAATTAAAACATTACTATCATTGTTCAAGTCATCATCATAACCAGTACCATTAGTACTTTCTAGTTCTACATCTACATCTACATCTACATCATCTACAACAGCACTAACATCAGCTAATGTTGCAGTACTTGATGTATTATTTAATGATTCTTGTTGTTCATGATCTTCATCTATACCATCTGTTGGTACACTTGGTGCTGCTGCTGGTGGTGGTGGTGGTGGTGGTGGTACATCTGGTACAATATCTACATCATCATCATCATCATGATTTAATAATGTTCGTAAACTTCCACTTAATAAGTTACGTGCTGCAAACCCTTCACGATCTTGTGCAGTATTAATGATTCTACATCTATTGTACATACCACCACCACCACTACCACCACCACCACGTCCTTCTGATTGACGTGCACATACAATACGAACTGTTTCAGGTAGTTCTTTTAAAATCTTCACCACGTCCACATGATTACGACCTATTTATTATAAATACTTTTATTAATTAATTATTATTAGTCTAATCAAATTATATACAATTAAATATCAAATATGGTAATACTAATAAATAAATAATTAATGCTATACCTAGCCCTCTTTTTTAAGGGGTAGTTGGGTGGTTTTAAACACTTTTTTACAACTTACAAAAATCAACTATATATCAAATAAACAAGGGTACAAATACTTCAGCTACAACTTTTAATTGAATTTGTTTATTTTATTTGATGCATGGTTTTTTTATAATTTATAAAAAACAGATTAACATCCCCAACTACCCTTTTAAAAAAAGAGGGTTAAGTTCAATGTTTATACGAAGTGTTGACACTCGAATAAACAATTATGAGAAATTTAATTTTTGAATTTAGTTGAATTGTAATAAAATTTAAATAAAAATAAATTACCTAATAACTTTTGTCCATTCACTTCTAATAGTTCATCACCTGTATTCAGTTTACCATTACGTCCAACAGGTCCTTCTGGTAGAATAGAACGTATAAAATGACGTGGTCGTAACTCAATACCATCTTCAACTTCAACAGTGCCTTCTAGACTAATACCAAGACCACGTAGTTTACGTAGCTGTGCAACCACAATCTCTGTATTCTCATCATCCAATAAACTACTCCAACGTTTCTGTACAACCATGTCTAGATCTGGTGTTATTGAACCAGATTCAAAGTGTGGATCTACAAATACTTCTACAGTGTCTGGATCACGATCACGATCAGTGAATGCATGATCATGATCAATGAATGCATCTGTCAATGAATCAATGGTTGTATGTGATTCTGGTTCAGGTTCAATGATAATGTTGTCTGTTGTATCGTTATCGTCAGCAGGAAACCAAGATAATGTAGTGACTGATGGTGATGGTGGACTAATATGATTATTAGTACTACCTGGTGCACCTGGGGCATCTGCTTGTAATGCATTTAATAAATGTTCATAACGTGGTCCACGTAGATAACGTTCTAAGACCAAGTCAACAGTAACATTTGTTTGTCGTAACATTTCAACAGCTTCATGATTGGTAACGCCACGTAACGATCGTCCATCAACTTCAACAATACGATCATTTAAATGTATTTGACCAGTTAAATGAGCTGCACTTCCTTCACTGATACCTAGATCAAAAGACATTAAAACCAATCAATTTAAAATGTTAATCGATAATTAATAATTTAATAATAATAAGAGTTAGAACATACCTTTAACAAAGATACCAGATAAATCTTCACGTTCCCAAACATAACCAGCTACAGTGATACCTAAACCATACGAGTTCTTCTCTAAATGTACATGAATTGTTTGTGATTCTGGTGAGTCACTACTGCAGCAGCTGTTGTTGTCACTACTTAACAATCTACTAACTGAATCATTTACTTCTTCATCATCTTCTTGGTTCTGATTGTGATATTCTAAGTTGTAATTATTATTAGTTAAAACAATTGGTGGATGATATGATGCATCTATTATTTTAGTTTGATGTTGTTCACTTCTAAGTGATAGAGCAGCAGCAGCAGCAGATGATGCTTCAACATCACCATCACCATCACTTTGACTTTGACTAATAATATCAGTTGGATAACCACCATTTTGTAATAATAACGTTTCTAATTCATCTGGATCTGTTAATGTTTTAGTTGGTACAATGGGTGCATCACTTCCTAGTGCTGTACATTGTGTAGAATCAACAGAACGTGCCACAACCATTCGTACTGGTTCTAATGTTGAACATTGACGTAAGATCGTTGCAACATGTTCACTAGCTAGACCTCGAGTTTGTACATCATTGATTTGTAAGATATGATCACCAGATTGTAAACGTCCATCACGATCTGCTATACCACCAGGTAGTATTGATTTAATTACAACACCTGTACTACGTCCACCAACAATACCAAAACCTAAACCACTACCATCATTTACTAAATCAATCACTTCTACTTGTGACCATTCTGTACTTAAAACCATTTTTTATTTTTTATTTTTATTTATTTAATAATCATTATTATTCTATTCTAGTGTACAATGTACAGTGTGTTCTATGTTCTTCTTATCTTACTTATCCATCATCATATAATTTTATTTTATTATTCATTTAATTTAATAAAGTTATGTTATATTTGTATTCATTGTAATGTATGTGCCATCCTGTCCTATCTTATCGTATTCAATAATTTGTTATTAATTTTAATCAATTTAATTAATTCAATTCAATTCAATTCATTATTTGTTTAATCCATCTAATCATTTAAATTCTACTTATATTCCATCACATCTATTATCTATCTGTTGTCATATATTTAATTTTATAACTTTCATTTCAATTTAATTTAATCAATATGACTTTGACAGTTCAGTTCAGTTTAGTTTAGTTCAGTTCATGTTTAACACAAACATTTTATTTAAAAATGATAATATTGAAACCATCGACTTTCAAAATACATCTAATCTAATCAAAATCAATAACACTGCTCAATAAAATTTGAATTTGTTTTTTTGTCACTTTGATGTGATACAACAGTTTTTATAATTTTTTAGATGCTGAATTCGAAATCGCATTCAGAATTTCTCTAATATATAAAGTTTTTGAAATATTTTAACTCATTAAGGAAATACATAATTGTTTTTTGGATTATATTCTTATATTCCGTAACACCACTATGTAATTCTTTTCTCGTATGAAATTTGGAAGCCTCTCTTTTCCTTCCCTCTTCATTTAAAATCCCTTTTTTATCCTTCCGATATCCTTTTTGCTCTTCGAGAAATTATATAATTTTTAATATAGTTAAACTACATATTGTATTCATACTAATCTAATATTAATATTTTGATTTTACTAATTAATTCTACATAAAAAAGAAAAATTTTCTTGTAAATTTCGCTTGTGTTAAAAAAAAAAAAAAGTTGGCAACCTTACTGTCAGAAGAGCTATTAAATTTTTGATATAAGGAGTGTGAGTACATTGTACATTGTACACTGGTCACTGATGATTCTATGAAAATGATGAATCACAATCCAATTAATATTATCATATCATATTCATGTTTGTATGGTGTTAGTATTAAATTAATAATAAATAAATAAAACTATAATAATAGCAGTAAGTACAATAAAACACAGTAAAAGTGAGTGAACAGAGAAGTGAGCACTCATTATCAGACTTGATCAAACTTCAAATCTCTCTATTCAGTATTTAGTATTTTATTAGTCTATGGTATTGGTACCTAGTCAGAGTAGTTAGTATTATAAACTGATAGAGCGTAGAGGTACTCAACTCACAGCTGACTAGTGATTATGGTTAGACTTAGTTTAAGACTAAGACGTTAAATAACTCACAAGACAACAAGTAGTTTAGATCATCAACTCTTACAAATAATAAATTATATAAATAAATAACTTAAATTATTAATTAAAAGTGATTACTTAAGTTTACATGAGCTACACATTTTAAATCATAATTAATTAATTAAAATATAACGATACGATGGAAATTGTTACAGATTCAAATTATAAAATGGATAATTTAAAGAAAATCAAAGCTATTTTCTTTGATCTAGACAACACATTAATACCAACACGTAAAGCAGATAAACTTGCATGTAACAAGGTTAGTTAATTAAACATTCATTATTATTAATTCTTCTTAATTTTTATTTAATATTCATTTTTCTTATAAATCTAATTATCTACATATCTATCAATTCTTTTATATTTTATATCTTTAATTAAATATTTTATCAAAAATAATATTATAATACATTTAATTTATATATATAATATAATACGCATGCGTTATTGTACTTGTAAACGTCATGTCACGTCACTAATTATAAATAAAATGGATATTTATGTTTATATAATATCTTGAATGTTTATAAAAAGTCATTGAATAAGATTTTTGAAGCTTAACTAATATTCTAAAATAATGTTTAATTAAATCTTATAAAAAAAAAAAGAATATATAATTAAATAAAAATAAAAATGAATTGATAATTTTAGTTACAAGTTATTAAAACTAGATGTAGTTAGTAGTTAGTTAGTTAGTTAAGTAGTTTGTTCAATGTTCACTGTTGTTATTTTAATTTAAAATAATAATAAAATGTGAGTGTGACACATTGATGATTAATAAAAGTGAGGTTATGTAGTGATTCTATTTAATTTTAAATTTTGTAAAATATCTATAAATAAAACATACATACATAGTGTGAAGTGAACATAGAACATTCACGTTAATCGTTAGTTTTAGTTAACGTTGTAGTTGTAGCTGTAGTTAGTTATATATATATAAATAATATTTAATTTTAAATTTATAAAGCTACAACAGTACTTAAGTAGTTAATAATCTTGTGAACTGTGTGTAATTGTAAATGTGTTGTGTGCAAATCAGATACAAAAATTCCCAATTTTAGTAACTGTATCTGTATCTGTGTTAGTATTTCCAGACGTCCTAACTACATAACTACATACAGTCAAGTCAAGTCAGTTCATTGTATTATTTATAAACTAAAAACTCACAAGTTTTGTAAACTAAAATTATAATAATAGTCTTTTAGAACATTGAACAGGAACATCGTTGGGCGTTGTTCAAATTGTACTTAACTTAATCAAGTTGTTACTTTGACCATATTAAGTGTTTTAAGTCAGGCATGATTTTATCGTTTTAAAATAAAATTAAGTAAAACGTAACTTAAATCAAGTGTAATTCATTAATAATTACAATGGCTGATCAAACTGGAATGTCTGATGCGTGTAAAAAAATGGTATCAATATTAAAAGGAGCACAAACTGATACTGAAAAATTTGCTGCATTGTTTATGGTGACAAAATTAGTGAAAGGCAAAGATTGTAATTCTGTTGCTAGAAAGGCTATCTTTGAAGCGATTGGATTCAAGTTTTTAAAACGTTTATTGTTAACAAGTGATGTGCCAGTCGATTGTCCACCAGTTGTCTACAAATCAGTGGCCTTATCGATTCTGACAACGTTCTGCAACGATCCTGATGTGGTCGTCCATCCAGAAATGTTAGAAAATATTCCAGTATTCTTGGATATTGTCTCACAAGCTGACAACCAAGATTACGACGATAATTTAATTGTGGTTGGTGAAGCGTATGCTTGCTTACAAAACATTGCAGCCTACGAACCAGGCCAAAAAGCTCTACTTGAAGTGGGCGCCATCACTAAAATGTCTGAAATCTATGCTCAACAAAGTTTTCAAACGGATGAAGCGTTAAATTTATTAGTGAAACTTGTTACGAAATTTGGAGCGAATGCGTGGGACGACAATCCTAAACCATTTCATGCGTTAATCAATAAAATCGCATTGGATTTTGAAACTGATCATTCTGAGCGAAAATTTGAATTGGCAACCATTTTAAATTCACTTTTATTTAATTGTCGACGAAAATTAATTGCAAGCACTAGTTCAGACGAAACATGGCCGATTAGTTTGTTCAAAGGATTAAATTCTATTTTGGGCAGTCGAATTGGGAAGAACCAACGAAATCCTGCATTAATTTTAACTGCAACCATTATCGATTTGCTTGGAATCGAATGGACGCTCCAAGACGAAGAGAAACCGAAAACGTTCTTTTTATTATTATTACAATTGTCTGCGATAGAAGTGCGAATGTTGGATGCGAGCAGTTTTAAACAAGCGTTTGGACAAGCTGAGCTACTGACAGCTTGTTTTATCATTCTAGAAGCGTCCATCGTTTACATTGCTCTAGATCAGTTGGACTTGGAGCAGAAGGAAAAACAATCGATTTACACTGGATTCAAAGGTGCATTCACGGCCCTCATTAACATTTTAACAAAACTTCAAGTTGACAAGAATCGGGATGCTTTACCGTTGGAAGAGAAAATCTTTGTATATGCAATGGTGCGCGTTCTAGCTGCATGGTTAGCCCAAGAAACCTCAGCATTACGGGCGCAAGTTTACAAGTTGCTACCATTTTTATTGAGCTTAGCCAATGAAAGTTTTTATACGTATCGTGCTCAAAAATTGGATGAAAAAAAGGCTGAAAAATGTGTGGAAAACAACTCTCAGTCCCAATCCCAATCCAATCCTGGTGTGGATGTGCTTCGAGTCATGTTACCTGCTTTGTGCCATCTAACTGTTGAAGATGAGGCTCGTAAAATTTTATTGGATGCGAAAGAGGATGAAGTTTTATACGAATGCTTAGATTTCCATTGGTCCATTGTGAATTGGAAACGACCTCCAGTGCCCAAGTCTGAACGCGCCAAATTAAAACTTTTACCAGCACCGGTGCCCACAGCCGCTGAACTCGAGGACATGAAAGACTCACGTGCAGCCATGATCAGCATCTGTAACGTGTTCATGAACATCACCGTCTTGGAAGCTAAATATGTGGAGACGAGTCTTCTGTTCAGCACACTCTTACGTTTTATCTTCAATAATTTGCCAGAATTAAAAGACACACCTGATAATCTAGTCTTGCATGGCAACTTGGCCGTATTAGGTTTATTATTGCTTAAGCAACAATCAAAGTCCGTGCGTAAAAATGACTTTTCTATTTGTCGTTATATTCAAGCAACAATACGATTCCTGTGGGATGCGTACATTGTTGATGAATCAAATGATCCCACTGCTTTAGTGGTTGCTATGGCCTACAAAGAGAATTGGTCCGATTTAATGGAATTATGGTTCTTAGGGATGCAAACAATGAGTGGCGTTATTGCACAAATACCTTGGTTGTCCGAGTTCTGTATCGAGAGTGGTTGGTGTGAGGGTATCATTGATACCTTGAAGAAAGTTAAGTTGGGTTCGTTACAACCGAATGTTAAACTAGCGTACGAAGACTTCTTATGTCAATTGGTTGATGCTAACGAAGCGGTCATTGCAGTGCTAAAGAAATGTGACGCATTGAAAGTCTGTCGTAATCATCGATTTATGGATTTGGGCAAGAAATTATTTGGCGATTAAATATCAATCAATATTTTTAATTTTAGAATTAGGTACTAAAATTAATTAATTTAGGACGCTTTCAATCATTTAAACAAAACAAACAACAATCATACTCTGACTTTACTTTACAATAATTGTTTAATTTTCATACGATTTTAGAGAAGGTCTAGTAACGTGTCGTCTACTAACTATTAACTAGTAACCCTTAATAAATAATGTTATAAACCAGGGAAGTAAAGGAATGTTTTTAAGCATAGTTTTATTTGACATGAATGAGCGTTATCATAAAAGTTATGGATTTGGGTTATGGTTAAATTTGATGAATATTATTTAAGCTTTCCTAAAATTGTATGAAAATAAATGTACGTTCCGAATTTATTTGAACTGAATCCTGCAGTGTGTCAATGTGTTTGCAGTGTGCAGCTCTAGTACTTACTAATTATTATTAATATTCAAATTTTTGCTCATGTTTGTATATTTATTTATTTTGTAATAAAATATAATTTGTTTGTATTTCTTGATTTAATGTATAAGTTGAAGAATATAATCCAAAAATTGGTTCTTTTTTTAAATTCTGAAATGAACGGTTTCTAAACTAAACTAAACTAAACTAAACTAGATAGTTGAAGCTTTTTTCAAAAATATCGAAAAGAATATTATACAAATATGTTGTTGTAATTCATTCAACTATCATTATCTATTTTAATTTATTTGTTTGAATAGGCCTTGGTAGGAATAGGTTAACATTTTGTGATTAAAATAACACTTTAATCACAAAATTATTTGTAAAATTCAAATTAAAATGGTTTTTAAGATTTACAAAATTAAATATTTACATATTTTATAATAAATTCTTTTACATAATGTTCTTAAAATAGGTGAAAACATCTTTATGAACAATATTCATTAATTCCATTTAAATGGTAACATCTTAGTGAACAACTCTGTATCTATACATATACGTATATGTATGACAAGCATTATTATTAATGTTAAGATGCGTGGGTGGGTGGGTGTTAAATACCTAACTTGTTACGTGTACGTTGTACGTGATGTGGTACGTTACGTACAACGTACAACGTAACGTACACCACACACCGATATAACAATTGTAGTTGACAGAACAATGCACATTCTAAACAGTGTCTGCAATACTTTAGTTATAATACCATGTTATGGTCTTTTAATTCAGATTTCAGCGCCATCATGTCACTAATATAGAAAATCACATCAATTTCCATAAAACACTTGTATTTTGTTTACCAAATTTATTTTGTTGATAGCCAAGTAAATAATTTTAATCTAATTCTTTTAAAATTAAATTAGTAGTTTTTATCATAACATATTTGTAAGACCATAGAAACAAAAAAAAATCAAACACGTCATTCTTATAATTTTTAAAATATGATGTCACTTAATCCCTAACATAAAAGGTTCTTTACATAACTTGATGTTATTGTAGTAATATCGAAAAAGAATCACATTGACATTTTATAGACAAACTCTACATTACCGACTTAATTTGATTGGTTATTGCTTCTGCAACAACTTCGGCAACGGCCGAACGATCTACGAAAGTATCCGATTTCGAATAACATTGTATAAAAATAATATGGCTGAATAGTGCATATGCATGATGGATGGTTAAAACAATATAATAAATTAAAACATTAAACGAATTATTTATTATTGATAATTATTGAATTGTTTTTTTAAAAGCAACAGCAACAAATAAAGAATATTTAATAATAAATGAATAAAATAAAGTGAATGTTAAGGGTACAGATAGTTGTTATTAATAATAAATATTTATATTTTACAGTTAAATGAAATATTACGAAATGAATATAATTTAAATTTGGATGAAGCAAATAAAACTTGTACAACATATTTAAAATTATTTAGACAATGTCCAGATAATGAAATCAATCCAATTGATGAATGGCGTACACAGTTATTTAAAAAGAGTTTAAATAATAAATATAAAGATAAAGCATGTAAGTAAAATAAAATACAGTATTATATTATTATTAATTAATTAATTAATTATTTTTTATTTTTGTTATAGATGAAATATATAAAAGATGGTTAGAATTACGTTATAAATATTTAATAATAGAACCAGAAATAAAATCAATGTTATTAAAATTAAAAGAATTAAATTATTTATTATGTATTATAAGTAATGGTCCATCAGCAGCACAATGGGAGAAAATAAATAAATTACAATTAAAATTAATATTTAATTTAATATTAATAAGTGGTGATTTTAATAATAATAATAATAGTACAAGTGTTGTTATTGAAAAACCAAATAAATTAATATTTAATAAAGCAATAAAATATTTTAATTTAAATTCAAATGAATGTTGTATTATTGGTGATAAATTAGAAACAGATATTAAAGGTGGTATTCAATCAAATTTAGGTTTAACAATATGGTTACCATTAAATAATAATAATAATAATCATAATAATAATACAAATATTATTAAACCTAATTTTATTATTAATAAATTAACTGATTTATTAAAAATATTATTATTTAATAATAATATTAAAACTGGGTTCTATGATTATTATGATTCAAATAGTAATTCTAGTGATGGTAGTTGATAACTAACTGATTTATTTATTATTATTATTATTATTATTAATATAAAATTAATTATTAAAATATTTAAATCCAATACAATAACTTGAATATTTAAAATTTATTTTATTAAACAACACCAGAAGATAATTTAATAAAAATTATTATATTTGTATTTAATGTAATTACTTATTAATTAATAAATAAATAAATATATTTATTTTTAAATTTAAATTTGTACCAGTTAACAAAAAAAATGAAGTATAAATATTAAAAATCATTTCTATTAACAAACGTAAGATTTATTTAATTTGATGCATTGAAAACAATGTATGTAAGTTTCAAATGTAACTAGTAGGGCCATCTATAGAAAACATATTGAACTAAAAATAATTACAAAAGCAGAGACATCTATGACAAATAGTTTGAACTAATTATTAATTGCGACATTAATGCCATCTATGGCAAATAGTTTGAACTAACTGTAAACGACGGTGGTGCCATCTTTGGTGAATATTTTGAACTAGTAGTTAATAAATAGTTCAAACTATTTGCCATAGATGGCTCTGCTTGTGTTATTTTTAGTTCAATATGTTTTCTATAGATGGCACTACTAGTTTCATTTGATAATTTACATTGTTTTCAATGCATCAAATTAAATAAATCTTAAGTTTGTTAATAGAAATGATTTTTAATATTTATACTGGGAGGTTAGTACACTAAGATTTTCAGCAAAAAGATTTTCATTTTCTTTTTTATTTGCACATAAGGTGCAAATAATTCGCTATGTAAATGGAACGAAACGAAACGAACAAAATAAATAGTTAAAATTGTTTTATTTATACTTATAAAAAAATACCAGAAAAAAGAAAAAGGTTTTCAGGGTGAAAACACTTACTTACCATTTCCCTATCAGGTACTACTATTTCCCTTGTCAACTTATATTCTCCTAATACAAATGTTAAAAATTTTCATAATTTTTGGTGAAATTAGTTCTAAAAAAGTTACATGTGAAAATGGATTTGTATTAGGAGAATATAATGGGAGGTTAGTACACTAAGATTTACATTTTTTTTATTTATTTGCACAATTAGGTGTATCGCTGTTGCTATGTAAACGAGACAGTTTTTGGTCGTGACTTGAGCGAGTTGTAGTTGTTGGATCAATCAGATCTCTACACTCTACTAAGGATAGATAGAAGAACATAAATAAATAACTAATGACTTTATAATATTAAAATTAAATTTGAATTTATTATTAAAATATTTAAATAAACAAGACATTGTTTATATTTTTAGTTATTTATTATAATGGATTAAATTTAATTAAATTGATGATTCTAAACTAAATAGTTTCCAATGTGCTGTTGGTTGTTGTGGTGGATAACGATATTGAACTTCTAAAATAAATAAATTAATGAATTTAATTAATTTTACTTTATTAAATTAATTACATTACTCTATACTACTTGTATTTTGTATAACTTGCATTGTAGTGCATTAGGAAATAAACCGAATGTTTTGTCTGAAACTCTGAAACAAATTATTTAATGCAGAATTACTTATGAATTCGGGAAAAATAGCTTTGCTTCAATCAGACATCGGCTTGATTTTGTAACAATTTTTAAAAGGTTCTTTCTTCAGTTCTATATCCAACTATTACTTCTAAAAATCGTAGAATGTTAAAATTAAACAATTAAGTAATTAATTCAAACCCATAGAGCTGAAATTTATTTAGAACCATTTAATTGGTCCCTAAAATTAAAATAATATACAGTACTATAATTAGATAAATTAAAAACAATTTTAAAATCATTAATTTTTAACCCATTGGATCGAAATTGTAAAAAGAAAAACAATGAAGACGTTGTCTGCTGAACAAAGCAAAACTATTGTTCCCGAATTCTCGAATAAATTCCGCATAAAATAAATTGTTTTTCTAATTTTAAATTGATAAGTATATGAGCGTTGGATATCGATGAATTGAGTCAATTGAAAATTAATTGACATATTTATTAATAATTATAATTAAATTACTTACCTAATAAATTCATTGTTGTTGTTATTGTATGATCTTGTTGTTGTTGTTGTTGTTGTTTAGTTGCATTAATAATTGAATTAGTTGTCATATTAGGTCCATATGTTGTTGTAATTAAACTATCATTATGATTTAATTCAACTGATCCAGATCCAGATCCAGATCCAAGTCCATCAATAGATTGTGTTAATGTTAATGATGGTGGCCATATTATATTTTGATATTCATTAATTTTATTTAATAATTGTTTAAATAGTTGTTGTAATTGTTTTGCTTTATTCTCTTCATTTAAATTCATTAATATTAATAATAATTTATTTATAATATTATTATTATTAATTAATAAATATGTTTTTGTAATTAATTGATGTAATGAACGTATTAATGCTAAATCTTCATATTTATTGCCTTCTTTTAAACTATATAATTTACGTTCATGTTTACGTTTATTTTTACTTGATCGAAAACTTTTACTAAAAATAAATAAAATTAAATCAGATGATGTAAATTTAAATGAATTATTATCATCATTAATAATTAATTATAATTGTGCGTCAGTCAATCAAATTAATTGATATAGTCAGTAAAGTGACATCATTATCAGATCTATTATTTGATTATTTAACTGATAAATATGGTTTACAAATTGTATTTGATGAATACTTACAATGATGATTTTGAATTAATACTTGTTGTTGTTGTTTTTGAAACAATACTTGTTGTATCTGAATATAAATCACAATTAACAGCTGCTGTTACATCATTATCATTATTATCATCATCATTATCATTAAATAATTTATAATTATTATTATATTGTTGTTGTTGTTGTTGTTTACGTACAATAATTAAACGTTCTGTTTGTTGTATTAATTGTTGTATTGTTTCATTGATATTTAATGTTAATATTTCATAATATTGTAATGCTTTAGGTTTAATATGTGTTTCTATAATAAAAATAAATAAAAATATAAAATTAAATAATTATAAATAATATTAATATTATTATTATTATTACATTACCTATTAAATCTTTACGTTTATATAAATAAC
This sequence comes from Chrysoperla carnea, assembly GCF_905475395.1. Lineage (NCBI taxonomy): Eukaryota > Metazoa > Arthropoda > Insecta > Neuroptera > Chrysopidae > Chrysoperla > Chrysoperla carnea. The sequence goes on along the minus strand of NC_058338.1, from coordinate 188,607 downwards.
AATAATGTATAGCTTCAGACCATTGTTTAGCATCAGTTAATATATCAATAGCTGATTCATAATCTTGTAAATAATTACATAAGATTGTTGTAGCTGTTGTAGCTAATAATGCTGTTATATTATTATTATTATCATCTTGTTGTTTTAATTGTTCTTTAATTTGTTCAATTAATTGATAACATAATGTATTTAATTGTAATTGTGTATAATTTAATTGTTGTGCAATAGTTAAACAATGTTGTATTGATATTGTTGGATCATTATTTATATTTAATTGATACATTTCTAATGCTTTATTTAAATTAAATGAACGTTCATACATGATAGCAGCTTCATGATAACAACGTTTATTATATAAATATTCACCAAATATATTACAAATATCTTTATAATAAATATTATTATTATTATTATTTTTATATAATTCAAGTGCTTCTTTATATAAATTATGTAATTTTATAAATTGTAAACATTCATTAAAATCAGTATTATCAGTATTATCATTATAATATAATATTAATGATTTTAATGCTTTATTATAACGTTTTAAATAATTATCAATTTTAAATTGTTTATAATATTGATTTGTATATGAATTTAATTCTTGTAAGAATGGTATATATTGTTTTGGATCTTTTTGTGATTGTTGTGCAACAAACATAATTATATCAAAATTATACATTCCTAATGCAATATTAAATATTAAATTAATATTATTTGATTTTAATTGTAATAAATATTTTAATAATTTATTTGATAAATCTATATTATTATTATTATTTTTAATATTATATATTAATAATAATGCTTCTTCTAAATCTTGATCTGTATCTTTAATAACATATGCTGTTATTATTGTTTTTATATATTTATTATTATTATTATCATTTAATTTTAATAAATATTTAATAAATTCATTAGCAATTAAATGTATTTTATTTATATTATTAGTTAATTCTTGTTGTTGTAATTGTAATTGTTCTTGTTTATTATTATTATTATTTGTATAACATTGTTTATATATTGTTTTTGTAACATCTTCATTTTGTAATTCTAATAAAAATATATTTAAATCATTTAAATCAATTGTATTAATAATATTATTTATATTATTAATAAATAATTTTGAATTAAAATCATATAATAAATTTAAATTAATACGTTCTTGTTTCATAATATTAAATGCTAATAAATAATTATTATTAATAGTTAATAATTTATTGATTAATGTTATTAATAATATACGTGGTTTTATTAATTCAATATTACCACGTGGCATTTGTAATATAATATTATAATTATATGATATTATTATTTTACTACCACGTTCAATACATCTTTTAAAATAATTATTAATATTATTATTAATAATATTTATTTCATTATTAATATTTATACATATTAATTCATGTTTTAATGTTGTTAATAATATAAATTGTTGTTCATTTAATATAAACATTGATGTTATATTATTTGCAATTAATTTATGATTTATATAAAATCTATTAAATCCATCTAAATTTAATATTATTAATTCATTATTATTATTTTTATTTATAAATGTATTTAATTCATAACATGGTGCTGTTAATATTTTATTATTTTTATTATTAAATAATAATTTTAATTCTTTATTTATTATATTAAATGTATATATTTTATTATTTATTGTTTGTATTAATATTTCATTTATATTTAATTTATTATGTTTTATATTAATAATTATATTATTATTATTAAATTTAATTAAATGTTCATAATATGTTGTTGTTGTATTATCATTATTATTAATAATATTATGTTTTATAATTGAATTATTTAATGTATTAACACAAATAAAACAATCATTTAATGATAAATATATAAAATGATTATAATTAAATGGTATTAATGTTTGATAATTATTATCATTATTAATTGTATTTAATTTAAATGATTTTATTAATTCATATTTAAAATCATTATTTAATGTTGTTGTTGTTGTTGTTATTAAATTATATTGATAACAATTATATATTGAATCAATACAATAAATATTATGATTATTATTATTAAATAATATAAAATTAATAGAATTTAATTGATTTAATGATGATAATTTAAATGCATACATTGGTGGTGGAATACAAGCATATTTAAATGATGTTAATAATACATTTATATTATCAATAACAGCTACACAAGCTAAATCATCATTTAAATCATCATCTGTTGTTGTTGTTGTTGTTGTTGTTGTCCAAATCCATTCATATTTTAATAACATATTATTAAATAATATATTTAATATTTTATTATTATCACCTACTGTTGTTGTATTATTAATATTCCATTCAATTAAACAATTATTAATTTTATTATTATTATTATTATTAAATATTAATGATTGTTTTAAATACCAATGATAATTATTAATTGTATATAAATCAATACGATTACTATTTTCATATTGAATACATAATACTTCTGAATCTAAACTCCAACATAACTTTTTAACTTTATTCTATAAAAATAAATAAATTAATATTAATTATAATAATTATATTATTATTATTATTATTATTTAAAACTAACCTCATTATTAATTATAAATTGACCATGTTTTAATCCATTCTTTTCAAACAATACAATTTGATATTTATTAGTATTTGATATAAATTGAACACCAGCTATTAAATTACCAGATGGTCTCCATGATAATGGTCCTTCTAAACCAATAATATTCTCTCTATCTGATGAATATTGTGCAATACCATCAGAATTAAAAACAATAAAACCATAACCATACCCATCATCATTGTGTCCACCACGTATAAAGTTTATAGCAAATAAAGTACCATCAGAACGCCATGTTATATATATTAATTTATTTATATTAATATTATTATTAACAACATTATCTTTTTGTTGTTTTTGTTGTTGTTGTTGTATTTCTATTGTTCTTGCTTGTTTACCTTCAGAACCATAAAATTGTGTTTGTTTACTACCCCAACCAACATTAACAATATTTTGATTAATATTATTTTTATTAATATCATCTAATTGAATACATTGTACAAGTTGTACAAGTTGTGTTGAAGCACCACCCAAACAATTATCTAATGTTAATAATCGTAAACATTTATCTGTTGTTATAATAACAAGTAAATCTTGTGCTGGACTATATTTAGCACTCACTATTTTAATATCTTTATCTTTATCAGCTGTATCTTGTTCTTGTTGTTCATCATCAATTAAATAAATACTTGTTATATTTAAATGTTGACCATCAAATATTGTAACAGATTTAGAATCAATAACAGATAGTTCACATGTCACTGATAAATATGTTAAATGGATTGGTGATGAATTTGTTATATGAAAGTTTTCTAATTTATTTGATATAATATTATCATTATCATTATTATCATTATCATCATCATCAGTTGTTGTTGTTGTTGTTGTTGTTGTTATATTTATATAACTTGTTGTACCATCATTAAATAATATAAACAAACGATTTGTATTTGTATCAATACAGAATTCAAATACATCATCTTTATTTAATAAACAATTAAATTCTTGTATTTTATTGTAAAATAATTTTAAATTTCTCATTTTTATTTGTTTATATTATTTACTCATCACACACACACATATATGTATCTATAATTATAATATTCATCAATTTAAATTAAATAAATTGTATTAATGAATGTCACTGCTCACTGATATATTTTATTAATTCACAATATTTAATTATTTACACTTAACCTTACTTTTAATTATATTTTAAATAAACATGTGACAACCATAGACTTATCAATATAAAGAACACAATACACAACACAAACACAACGCTAGTCTATCTACAACTCTGGAAGTGGAATCTGGATGTGATATGATGAATTAAAGAGATGACTGACAATAAGTATCTTTATGTGTATCCTTGTCTAATACATATACTTACTAAATTAGTAAGTATATGTATTAGATAAAGATAAGACACACACACAGAGATACTATACTAATACATGTACATAATTATTTAAATTTAAAAAGTATATCTTTTATTTTTAAGGAAACAAACCGGACGCAAACTGTTCCTGTTAGAATAGAATGTTGAAAAAAGTTAAGTTGATCAAAAAGTGTACTCTTTAAATTTACGCACTTGTAAAAGTATACGCTTACAAATTCGTAAAATTAAAAAAAAAACTAAAATAGCATAAAAGAACTATTTATATAGTTTGAACTATTTTAAGAAGTTTCTGTTCTTTGAGTTTTTTCCTAAACCTCATCACTTGATATAAATAAAAATCGTTACAATTAGTTAACGATTATTGATTATTATTTGTAGTATTTTTGATTAAATATTTGAATCAAAATCAATTAGATCGTATATATTTTTTGAACAGTTCTTCATTACAAATGTTTGTCGATTCTATTTGTGTGATTTCAGTTTATTATCTACTATTACCTACTTCAACTTGATGTAGATATCCACAACTAATAAAATAATAATTATGCTTAAGATTTAGGTTTTCTTAATGATTAATGACAACATTATATTGTATATAATAAATACACATTTATTAATATTTATTTAAATTTAAACATTTTATTATTTATTAATATGTATTTTAATAACAAAATAACATTAAAATAAAATAAAATAAAATACATATTGTATGTCTAATGTCTTATTTATTTTATTTAATGTGATATATTATGTCGTCCTTTTAATATTCTTCTCAATAAAACACGTAATCCAGCTTGAGTTGTTAACCGTTTTTTATAACCATGTTTTTTAATTCGCATCCGTTCATTTGGTCGAGGAAAATGACAACGAATATTTGTACGAATTGGTATCAAACTTGTACTTGTACTTGTAACAATGTTATATAAAATATTATTTGAATTACTTGTTTGATTGAATAATGTTTGTTGTATTGAACATGTTTGAAATACTTTTGTACTAATTGTTCTAAAATTAATAAATTATTTATTTTTATTATTTATTATTTATTATTTATTTTAATTTTAATTTTATTTACCTTAATAAACCCAATGAATTCATAATTGTTATAGACATTTTATTTTATTCAAGTTATTTTAGGTTATATGTTATGCATTGCATACGATTCGTTACCAAAACTATGGAATGTAGAGATAAGGAACACAATCTCATATGGTTGGTTGTTTTAATCAAAAAGCATTAAATAAAGAGGTCATAATGATATATATTTATTTATATGAACTGTATTTATTTATATCTTCTGTTTATAACAGTAATGTTTATTTTAATTTAATACAATTTTAGGATCTTAACATAGATTGTGTTCCCTATCTTTACCCTCCATACTAAGAATAAAAACAAGAACCATTCTTCAACCAACATAAGAATATAAAAGTAACTAACTAGTAACTAATTAGTAACTAGTAAAGTGAATTAAGTTACTGTGAACTGTCATTGATATTATGTATTATTACATGTAAATGTAACTAAACTACATTTATTTATATTATAAATACATACAACATATATTATGTTTTTAAATTAATAATAAAATAATATTAAATATAAATATAATATTTATAAAAAATATATGTGATTTTATTAAATAGAAACAAATTCTTACCTAATAGATATCATCATCATCTGATCTGTTCTGTTCTGTTCTGTTCTGATTTGAATTATCATTAGATAGATAGATATCTTTACGTGTCAATTATATTAAAATCAAATAAATATAAATTTATTAACAAGGTATGTTATTACTTACAATTATATTTAAATTAAATATTTTAATAAAATTAAACTAGTAAACAATTAATATTTAATAATAAAAGTATTTATTATCTATTGATGTGATAACATCTGTTCTGTTCTGTTCTATTGGACTTGAACGAGTTTTAATTGAATTTGAATGTTTTTATTATATTTTAATTATAATTATAATTATTTATATTAATTATTAATAGTAATATGACAACACATAACAATATAATACCAGTACCACCATTAGTATCTAATTCACCACCACCAATGTTTGAACATGATGATGATGATGATGATGATAGTGATAATAATGATAATGTAAATATTAATGCTGTAATACATGATCATGATAATGATAATGATGATGATTATGATCATGTTAATAATGACTTTACAATAACACCTAATAATATTAATAATGATAATGATAATGATAATGATGAAGGTAAATATAAATTAAATATATATAATTACTATTTTAATGATGATGTGTATTTAATTAAATTTAATTAATTTAGGTTTATCATTACCAACTACACCACAACATAATAATATATTAAAAGAACAACAACATGATAATGATAATGATAATGATAATGATGTTAAAGATAATTCATTATCAGATTCATCATTTATAAGTGATAGTGGTTTGAGTAGTACAGAAATAATACATTCAAATGAAGTAGTTGTACCACCAACTGATAATATTAATGATAATGATAATGATAATGATAATATTAATATTGATAAAAATAATATTTTAGATGTACAGAATATAATTGATTGTACAGAAATACAATCATCTACAAATATTATAATAGATAATGATAATGATATTGATAATGTTAATAAAACAATAACATTAAATCAAATACATAATTATAATGATAATGATAATGATGATATAATAATAACACAACAAGATAGTAATGATATTGATGATGATGATGATGATGATGATGATTTTGGTGATTTTACTGATTGTAAACAACAATATGAAAGTAATAATGATAATAACGATAAAGTGATTGTTGTTGATAATAATGATAATGATAATGATGATGATGACTTTGCTGATTTTACAACAGCACCAATAATAATAAATGATAATGTTAAACAAGAACAACAACAACAACAACAACAATATAAACATGATGAACAATTAAATGAAATAATAAATGTATTTAGTATAAAACCAACAACAACAACAACAATATTAAATAATGATAATAATAAAATAAAAATGATAGATAATATATTTAAAGAAGCATTTAATAATAATGATGATGATGATGATGATAATGAATATAAACAAGATAATAATGATAATAATGATAATAATAATTCATTATTATTATTATTAAATAATAATAATAAAATATGGCAACATTTAAATGATATTGAGAATTTAAATGTTTATAAATATAAATGGGAGCAAACACATACATATCAAAAATATTTAAAAACTATTAATATTGATACAAGAAATATTGTAAGTTCTTTTATTTATATATGAGGGTATAATAAGTTTAATAATCTTAAGTTGTTCTTATTTATTTAATATTTATTTTTAGTTATATGGTGGAACAAATTTAAATAATTGTTGTATGATGCCTAGATTTGTTGCTAATTTAGGTGGTACACCATTAGAACCATTAAAACCAATTACAATACCAATAACAACAACAACTACAAGTACAATACAACAACAACAACAACAACAATTAAATACAACAACAACAACAACAACAACAACAATAGGCAAGTATTATTTATATATTTATTTATTAACATGTTTAAATCTTATTTTATTTTATTTTAGATAATGATAATGATAATCATCATATTATAAATAATACAACAACAACAACAACAACAGAACAAGAACAAAAACAATCATCTAATAATAATAATAATAATAATAATATTGTTGGTGAACAAATAACATTTGATATTAATAAATTAATAATTAGTAATGATACTAACGATAATAATGATAATGATAATGATAATGATGAATTCTCTGATTATTATTCAATGTCAACAGTACCAACAACAACAACAACAACAACAACAATACAATCATATCAACAAGAAGTAGTACCAACAACAACAATAACAACAACAATGTCAAATTCATGTAATTTAAATAAAACATTACAATTATTTACAACACCAATGAATTTATTACGTGAAACACATATACATACAACAACAACAACAACAATAATAAATGAGGAACCATTATCATTATCATCATCATCATTATCAATGGCAGCTATTACTAATAGTAGTAATATTATTGTTAATAATGATAATACAACATTACAAATACAACCTGCATGGTTACAACCAACAGTATTAACACCAGAATTAACAAGAAAACAACAACAACAACCACAACTACAACAAGAACAACAAGAACAACAACAACATACATCATCTATTTGTAATGATTTTACAGAGTTGAATGATGATGGTGATGATGATGATTTTACAGAGTTTAATCAATATAACAATATTGAAACAACAATACAAATAGATAATAATACAATAGATAAACAACAACAACAACAACAACAACAACAATCAATAAATATTGTTTTACAACCAATTAAAATAGAACAACAACAACAACAACAACAACAACAATTAAATAATGTTGTTATTGATTGGCCTGATCCAGGATTAATATCTGGTACATCTGATTTAGATTTACAACAACGTTTAAATAATTTACAACAACAACAACAACAACAACATGTTAATAATGTTAAAACAACAAATATAAATAATAATGATAATAATGATGATGATTGGACTGATTTTATATCTGTTAAAGATACAACACAACAACAACAACAAATAGATACAACAATAAATAAAACTAATAAAACAACAACAACAACAACAACAACATTATTAAATAATAAAATAAGTGATTTTAATAATTATTGTTTTGATGATTTAACAACATTAACTAATAAAAATACAAATGTATGTGATTTAAAATTATTAACATTAAATAATATACAACAACAACAACAACAACAACAACAACAAGAACCAATTAAAAATAATAATGATTTATTATTAATTAATAATGATAATGATAATAATAAAACAAATAATTGTATTAAAAATGATAAACATTATAATAATGATGATGATTGGACTGATTTTATATCAAATCAAATACAAACAACATCAACAACAACAACAACACCAACATTTAATAAACAACAAGAACAACAACAAAGACAACAATGGCATTATCAAAGATCAACAGCACCACCACCACCACCACCTGTATTTACTGCATGGAATGCACCAACATCATCATTATATAATACATCAAGTACAAGTACAAGTAATAATACAAATTTATTTACACCAACAAATATTATAACAAATCCATCACATTATTATTATAATAATATAACAACAACAACAACAACAACAATACCATTACAACAAACATTAACAACAACAACAACAACAACAACAACATTATATAATAATAGTATTAGTAGTAGTAGTGGTGGTAATAATAATAATAATAATCATAGTTTATATAATATATCAACAATAACAACATTACCTGATTTAGATTTTATGATGGTACCAAAGAGAACAACAACAACAACAACAACAACAATAAATAAAACAAAAAGTAACAATTATAATAATATGTTTAATTTAAATAAATGACATCAACAACAACAACAACAACAAACATTATTTATAAATGATACATTATATGATAATAATGTTGTTCAATTATGATATTTAACAATTAATAATAATAATAATATAAATGTAACATTTGTATAATATAATATTAATTATAAATAAATATATAAATTAATTAAATGAATTTAAAAATAAATGTACATAAATATATATAATTAATATGTTAAGTTATGTTGGTTGTATATAATTATATTATTATTATTATTGTTATTGTTGTTGTTGTTGTTGTTAATAAACTTATGTTATTGTGTTGTATATTATTTTATTTTATTATGTTGTATTTATTAAACATGTATATTATTATATTATATATGATGAGATACCATCATTAAATTTATATATATATATAAATTTGGTAAATAATTTTTTTGTTGCTCTTGATGAATTTTTTTTTGGAAAGTTTGATTTCTGCAGTTAATAACAGAATACGTTGTATAATGTAATGTGTACTAATATTTAATTTATAAATGGTGGATTGTTACATTAATTAGTAATAAATAAAGTAAAGAAAGTAAAACTTAGTAATACACATAAATAAATATAATATGTACTTAGTATTATTATTATGTTTTATGTTTACTATTTTTTATAACATGTATAATACATCTTTATTATATACACATGAACTATTATCTTATAATTACTAATAAATGTAACAAACCATGAATGTTTATATAAAAAAAAAAAAAACAATTTTAAAAATACATTATATTATATAACATTTTAATGTATTATTATTAATTAAAATGAATTAGAACATTTACTTATATAAAGTCAAGTCAATCATTATTAAAATAAAAATAAAAAGATTAACTTTATATATAAAGTTTTATTTTTATTATTCTTACAACATATTAATATATATGTTGTAATGTTTTTGTGATATATAATATTATACATTCCATTCATTTTAATTTTATTTTTATTATTATATTATATTATATGTATTTGATTTAATAGTATTTATATATAATAACAACATTCATGTATTTATATATATATATATATATATATATTGTTTTATATTTTAAATAGATGATGGTTAAATTTTTATTGATATTCATTAATTAATTCATATTTAATAATACGACAACAACAATAAAAACTAATTAATGTATCTAAAATGTTAGATCGTATCGTATCATACGTATCATCACTTTTAATTAATGTTAATAATGATTTAATGTACTTAACTAAATTTAATAAAAATATAGATACATTTACTTACTTTATTATTATCTAATTAGTACTAATTAAATATTCAATTAAAGACTTGAAAGTTTTATTACATTTAATTTACAATCAAACAACTTAACACAATTGTACTTAACTTAATTAATTAGTACACTTTAGTTAATTAATACTTATTTATTTAGTAAGTATTTTACTTATAATATTGTTACTTAATATTAAAAATAATAAATATTAATTATTATTATTATTATTATTATAATTATAATTATATATTTATTAAATTAATAATTATAATATTATAAATAATTAAAGTCTATTGTTTTATTTGTATATATCTTTAAATCCAATCATTTTATTATATTATTATATTCATTACCTAGTTAATCTTTATTATAACCGATGGTTACCATTACCATTACCATCAATACAAAAGAGACCACCATACAAAATATCAATATTATTAAGACATAAACAAATATCAAGAAAAGCTAAACAAACAGAACAAAACCAACAAATATTAATTAATTTAATCATATTTGTTAGTGTTTGTAATCTTGTTTATTAACAATTTGTTTAATTTCTATAAACGGCGGATTGGTTTCTTACTGGTTAAAATTCTTTTAAGAATTAAATATAATCAACAATCCAATTCAATTTCAATAATAGTCTTGTCTAGTCTAGTCTAGTCTAGTCTAGTCTAGTCTGTCAGACATCAAAAAAATGTCAGCAAAATCCAACGTAGATATGAATGGGTGTGCTAGCTAGATGGTTTTATTAACAAATTTTTTTAAATACACTCTTACATATATCTCCGGAATAATTTCTTGAACTGTTTCCCTTATCTCTTCAAAATGGTCTACATTTCTAAACGAACACTATCATTCCTATCTAACTCTTTCAACTTTTGAACACCCTGTATATTCGATGTCAAGAGTGAGCAGCTGAATATTTTCGAAAGCAGACATTTTTTACATAGAATAAGTATTTTTTCGTAAACCTTATAATAAAAAAGTTTTCCAATAGTGACCAATTTAAGTAGACACCCTGTATAATATGATTTTTCAGTGGAATGATGTGTGATAATTTTTAATTCTGATGTGATAAGTGAATAGCCGAATGTTAATATTTTCGAAAGTAGATATTTTAATAAAAAATAAGTTTTTTTTTTAAAGTCTTATAATAAAAAAAGTTTTCCATAAGTCGCCAACTTGAATAGCACTCTGTACAAGGTATAAAACTACTTGACAGTAAATAAATAAGTGAGTTCTGTTGAGTTTAGAGCATTTTAGTGTCAAGTCAGTCTACAGTCCACACTTTGTTTATAAGTCTGTAGTTGTGTTGTATGTTATGAACTGTGAAGTTAGCTTCAATTAAAATCAATAAAATAAAACAAACATTCATAATTTTATGTAGAAGTAAAAAGCTTTACTTTAAATTATAAATTAATTAAGTATAAATATTACTAAATTGAATTTAATAGAAGTAAACTGGTGAATTAAATAAATAAATTAATTAAATATTAAATTTATGTTAAAATATATATATATAGTGTGTGTAATAAAACAAGTAGCAATATAAAACAAAAATAAAAATGTATGCAAGACAAGAAAAGAATTTTATGAAAGATCCATTAACAGCACCAGCTAGAATATATGTTGGTAATTTAGATCAATCAGTTGTTGAAGATGATTTACGAGGATTGTTCTCATCGTATGGCAAGATACTTGGTATCTCAGTGCAACGTAACTTTGGTTTTATACAATTTGATTCAGAACAAAGTGCACAATTAGCTATACAAAAAGAATTGGGTAACATATTTAAAGGAAAAAAATTAAATGTTAGAGTAAGTACTTACAGTCTACAATCTACAGTTTACAGTTAATTACATACAGTACCTTATTTAGATACTTTATTTTGTTTAATAATATTTATATTTATTTATCAATCATCATACAATTAATTATTATAATTTTAATTCAATTAGTTTTAATTAATTAACTACATCTATTATTAATTTATTTATTTGAAGGGTGCAATCACTGGTGAAGGTGGTAAAGGTAACAATAATTTAAAAAACATTCAAACAACAACAACAACAACAACATCTGCACTATTAGATAATAATATTGAACAACAACAACATGATGAACAACAACAACAACAAACAAATGTTAAAACAGAACAACAACAACAACAATCTATTAATAATACAATTACAAATCAATTGTATCCAAGACGTGGTGGACCAGGATTAGGACCAAGTGGACGTAATAATAATAATTATAGAGATCGTTCACCTTTGGATCATCATCATCAACAACAACAACAACAACCACAACAACCACGTAATTATCAACAACAACAACAACAACAACAACAACGTTATTCATTTAATAATAATAGACAACAACAACAACAACAACAACAACAACAACAACATGGTGGTAGTGGTGTTAATGTTAATAAAAAGATTGATTGTAATGATTGTGAAATAATAGTTGTAGCTAAATCATTAACGTAAGTAAATAATTAATATAAAATATAAATATAAATAATATTTATTTAATAATTAATTTTAATTAATTTAATTTATAGTGAATATGCTGAATATATAGAAAATAAATTAAAATTACATGGTTTAACTGTTGATCTATTATTTCCAAATGAAGATGTACCAATTGGACGTGTTTTAGCTAATATAGCATCACGTGGTTGTTTATATGCTATTTTAGTTACACCACAAAATGAACAATATCATTCATTAACATTAAATATATTATATGGTGCTACAGAAGGTATAAAATAATAATAATAATTAATAATTAATAATTATTTATTTATTTATTTATTTATTTATTTATTTATTTATTTTAGAACATCGTAATATGCCAACAGATGATGCTATTAATTTAATACATAAAAACTTTGAATGTTATTTACATAATGGTGGTAATATTATTAATAATAATACTAATAATAATATTTTAAATAAATTATTAATTAAACATTCTGATACAATACAAATATTATTAAATTTATTAACTGAAAATAGATTATTATCATGTATACAATATGATATTTTAATTAAATATTTACAAGAACGTAAACAATTACAACAACAATATGAACAACAACAACAACAACAACAACAACAAACAAATATAACAACAAATGATAATAATATTAATAATAATGATAATAATACTGATAATGTTGAAGCTAATGAATTACAAACACGTATATTAAATATATTAAATAAAACAACAACAACAAATAATGATGATAATAATACTACAACTATTGTTAATGATAAAACTACTGTTTTAAATGATATTGTTACATCTGTTATATCAAAAATAAATAATAAAACAACAACAAATACAACAAATACAAATACACCACCATTATTAAATGATCCATCTGTACAAAAAGCATTAGATAGTTTATTACAAGCTGATTTATTAAAAAATATAACAATACAACAACAACAACAACAACAACAACAACAACAACAACAACATACAAATGATATTAATAATGAAAGTAATAATAATGATAATAATGAACATTATGGTATTAATTATTCATCAAATATTAGACGATTTTAATTAATTAATTAATATTTATATACTTATTAATTATATTAAATAACTAATTATTATATATAAATAAATATAAAATATAAACAATTATTATTTAAATAGTAAATAATTAACATTAACAACAATATAAGTATAATTATTAATAAATACTTTTGTAAATTAGATAGATATATGATGGTTAGATTATATAATTTAAATAAGTAAATATTTAACTAGTTATATTTATATTATATAATATAAATATATTTAATACAAATATAATTAGTTAATACTGTATTTAATTAGTTTAGTTAGATATTATCTAATCATATTTATTATATTATTATCTATATCTATAATATCTATTTAGTATCTGTAAGTTTTTAAATAAATAAACGTTTATTAAATATTTATTATTATATTTAATTAAATTAACTAATTTAAGTTACACACATGTGTTGTACATACCTATATGATATGTATAAAAAATACCAGAAAAAAGAAAAAAGAAAAAGGTTTTCAGGGTGAAAACACTTACTTACCATTTCCCTATCAGGTACTACTTTTTCCCTTTTCAACTTATATTCTCCTAATACAAATGTTAAAAATTTTTTTCTTTGGTTTTGTTTGAAAGGTAATTTAATGGTGAGTGTTCTTACTAGAAAAAAGGGGTTTTATGGTTTATTTTTTAATGGTTTCTTTGGTTTTGTTTGAAAGGTAACTTAATGGTGAGTGTTCTTACTAGAAAAAAGGGGTTTTATGGTTTATTTTTTAATGGTTTCTTTGGTTTTGTTTGAAAGGTAATTTAATGGTGAGTGTTCTTACTAGAAAAAAGGGGTTTTATGGTTTATTTTTTAATGGTTTCTTTGGTTTTGTTTGAAAGGTAACTTAATGGTGAGTGTTCTTACTAGAAAAAAGGGGTTTTATGGTTTATTTTTTAATGGTTTCTTTGGTTTTGTTTGAAAGGTAATTTAATGGTGAGTGTTCTTACTAGAAAAAAGGGGTTTTATGGTTTATTTTTTAAAATAAATTTTTAAGTTTAAAAGGGGTTTGATATTTTGCTACGCCTACTTAATATGTGTGTTTCTTTGAAAATTCACTTTAAAATATATGATCTAAGGTGTGTTTCAAAATGGCAGGTTTGATAACGCATAGTCTGTCAATGTTTTGCTATTACAAATAATCAGCTGTCATACATATAACCTATGAATTAGAATATCGAACGTGAATGAATTTCATCTAGGTAAGTGATTTATATTAATTAGACAAATACGATAATTATTTTAAATCTATTCGATTTTTTATTAACATTAGTATTCAATTATTGTGGTTGTATTTTATTTTACAGTAATTTATAATATAAGCATAGCTTTTCTATTATGTGCATAGATGGCGCGCAGTGTATCATTTTATTTTGACATTTTACGAAAAGTGATAATATTTTAGTTTTAATTTTAATAAAAATTAAAACATAACTTTAATTTATCGGTTCTAAATATATTTATTTGTTTATATAAATATATATTTATAAAGCTTGTGTAAAATGTATCCTAATTTATTTAATAAAAAAAAGTTTACATGATAAATATGACGAAAAGGTAAGTGAAAAAATATTTATATTATATTTTATTATAATTATTGATTATATTAATTAATTATTTATATTTTATAATTAGACATTTTTACAAAGTAATTTTTTTTATTCAAATAGCTACACATTTTAGCTCAGACCATATTTGTATTTTATTTTTTAGTCGGTAATTTAAAATTTAAGCATAGTTTTCTTATTATGTAGATAGATGGCGCGCAGTGTATCATTTTATTTTGTTATGTTAGAAATGTCAAATTTGTTTCATGTTCTTAAATGTGATGCTACTTTTTGCATTTTATTAAATTACATAGATAAATTTAATAAAAATTAATAAATAAATTCAATGTATCGGTATTAAATATATGTATGTGTAATGTGTATTTATAAATATAGTTTATTTATATTCATTAATTTAATGAAAAGTTTACATAATAAATAGGCATGTCGAAAATAAAAATAAACAAATAGTGTTATATTATAATTATTGATTATATTAATTAATTATATATTTATTTTCATAGTATAATTTAGCTACTTTTTTACATAATAAATAATCATGATTTTCCAATTTTTTTTTTTTTTTTTTAATCAACCTACACCAAATTAGATTCCCTCAGTTTTGATAAATATATAATACTTATAATTACATCGAGGTACAAACTCAAATTGACCTAAAAGTTAAAAGTTTTCATTTGTTCATGTTTAAATTTGTGGTTAATAAGTTGTATTAAATGTCAGTTGGATTACCCTCTGTAAAATGTCAATTTTTTTAATGATAGTGGGCAGATTACAAATTATGGTAAACATGACCATAGACAGCACCCACCATCGAAATTAATATTAGTTCAGCAAGTTTACCATAAATGGCATTTAAATGTATTTTGTTTTTGTAATAAGTTTTTTCACTGAAATAATTTTTAAAATTCATACTTTACTATGTTATGTTTTCTTTACTACAAATTATCAAATTGATTTTTCCAATCCTTTCTTTTTTATTTGCACATAAGGTGCAAATAATTCGCTATGTAAATGGAACAAACGAAACGAACAAAAAAGGTAAAAGTTTTATTTATACTCATTAATACCAGAAAAAAGAAAAAGGTTTTTAGGGTGAAAACACTAACTTACCATTTCCCTATCAGGTAATACTATTTCCCTTGTCAACTTATATTCTCCTAATACAAATGTTAAAAATTTGCATAATTTTTGGTGAAATTTCTCTTGAAAAATTTACCTTTTGAAAATGTAAAACCGCTATATCTCGAAAACGGTTGGTCCTAGGGCAAAAAGGACGAAAATTTTGTGCCACTCCTGAACCTCTTGCTTAGAATGTTTTTCCAAATAACATCGATGAAAAATTTCCGGGAAATTCGTGAAAATGGAAAATTTTGTTTAAAAATTGATGGATTTTTTCTCATTTTTTTGTGTTTTTTGGCCAAAATTACTTCAATTTTCTTCAATTTGTATTAGGAGAATATAATGCCAGGTTAGTACACTAAGATTTTCATAAAAAGATTTTCATTTTCTTTTTTATTTGCACATAAGGTGCAAATAATTCAAATAATTCGCTATGTAAATGGAACGAAACGAAACGAACAAAATAAATAGTTAAAATTGTTTTATTTATACTTATAAAAAAATACCAGAAAAAAGAAAAAAGAAAAAAGTTTTCAGGGTGAAAACACTTACTTACCATTTCCCTATCAGGTACTACTTTTTCCCTTATCAACCCAACCCAACCCAACCCAAAAAAGAAAAAGGTTTTTAGGGTGAAAACACTAACTTACCATTTCCCTATCAGGTACTACTTTTTCCCCTTTCAACTTATATTCTCCTAATACAAATGTTAAAAATTTTCATAATTTTTGGTGAAATTTCTCTTGAAAAATTTACGTTTTGAAAATGTAAAATCGCTATATCTCGAAAACGGTTGGTCCTAGGGCAAAAAGGACGAAAATTTTGTGCCACTCCTGAACCTCTTGCTTAGAATGTTTTTCCAAATAACATCGATGAAAAATTTCCGGGAAATTCGTGAAAATGGAAAATTTTGTTTAAAAATTGATGGATTTTTTCTCATTTTTTTGTGTTTTTTGGCCAAAATTACTTCAATTTTCTTCAATTTGTATTAGGAGAATATAATGCCAGGTTAGTACACTAAGATTTTCATAAAAAGATTTTCATTTTCTTTTTTATTTGCACATAAGTTGCAAACAAATAATTCGCTATGTTAATGGATCGAAACGAACAATTAGTTAAAAGTTTTATACTAATTAATTAATGCCAGAAAAGGATAAAGGTTTTTAGGGTGAAAACACTTACTTACCATTTCCCTATCAGGTACTACTATTTCCCTTGGAACTTATATTCAATACAAATATTTATATCCAATACAATAACTTGAATCTTTAAAATTTATTTTATTAAACAACACCAGAAGATAATTTAATAAAAATTATTATATTTGTATTTAATGTAATTAATAATTAATAAATAAATAAATAAATATATTTATTATTTTTAAATTTGTACCAGTTAACAAAAAAAAATGAAGTATAAATATTAAAAATCATTTCTATCAACAAACACATTTCTATTTAATTTGATGCATTGAAAACAATGTATGTAAGTTAACAAATGAAACTAGTAGGGCCATCTATAGAAAACATATTGAACTACACATATTTACAGAAGCAGAGACATCTATGGTAAATAGTTTGAACTAATATCAATTGCGACAGTAATGCCATCTATCGCAAATAGTCTGAACTAACATGATACCGATGACAGTGACATCTATGAATAACATTTTGAACTAACAGTAACGACGGTGGTTCCATCTTTGGCGAATATTTTGAACTAACAGTAACGACGGTGGTGCCACCTCTGGTGAATATTTTGAACTAACAGTAACGATGGTGGTGCCATCTTTGGTGAATATTTTAAACTAATAGTAACGACGGTGGTGCCATCTTTGGTGAATATTTTGAACTAACTGTTGAAAATTTTTGTAATTTTTGGTGAAATTAGTTTTGAAAAAGTGACTTGTGAAAATGGAAAATTGGCTGTATTTCGAAAACGGTTAGTCCTAGAGCAAAAGGACGAAAATTTTGAGCATATTCTGAACGTCGTGCTTAGAATGTTTTTCCAAATAACATCTATGAAAAATTCCCGGAAAATTCGTGAAAATGGATAATTTTGTTTAAAAATTGATGGATTTTTTCTCATTTTTTTGTGTTTTTTGGCCAAAATTACTTCAATTTCTTCAATTTGTATTAGGAGAATATAATGCCAGGTTAGTACACTAAGATTTTCAGCAAAAAGATTTTCATTTTCTTTTTTATTTGCACATAAGGTGCAAATAATTCGCTATGTAAATGGAACGAAACGAAACGAACAAAATAAATAGTTAAAATTGTTTTTTTTATACTTATAAAAAAATACCAGAAAAAAGAAAAAAGAAAAAGGTTTTCAGGGTGAAAACACTAACTTACCATTTCCCTATCAGGTACTACTTTTTCCCCTTTCAACTTATATTCTCCTAATACAAATGTTAAAAATTTTCATAATAAAGAAGAAAGGATTGGAAAAATCAATTTGATAATTTGTAGTAAAGAAAACATAACATAGTAAAGTATGAATTTTAAAAATTATTTAAGTGAAAAAACTTAAAGGATTACAAAAACAAAATACATCTAAATGCCATCTATGGTAAACTTGTTGAACTAACATTTATTTCGATAGTTGAAATACATACAGCGCCATATAAATATTTTAAAACTAATGATCGTTTATGATCGTACATTTCCGTGATATTGCCTTTTATTTAGTTAATTTATTTATTGTGCATTTGTTGTGTTATTATGATAATAATTAGTTGTTATTAGTGAAAAATTTAAGAAATTAAACTTGTAAGTTATTTTTATAATCATATGTATTTAATTTAAACATAATTCCTAAATTTTGAGAATATAAAATACGCCACAAAAGTGTAAACAACAAACATCTACCAATTTTTCTGCCTTTTATTTAGTTTATTTATTTATTGTGCATTTGTTGTGTTATTACGATAATAATTAGTTGTTATTAATAAATAATTGAAAAAATAAAATTTGTAAGTTATTTTTATTATCATTTTAATTAAATATATTATGTTGTGCATTGTATCGTACATCGTTCATCGTTTACAAATGTAAAGAACAATGTTGTAATCCCCCACCACTCAAAAAATAAAAACACAAATTAATGAAATGAAATTGAATTTATAAATAAAAATTTAGTAAAAAAATAAGACGAAAATTACATTTAATGCACGCAACCATTCAAGCTTGGCTAATGCTTAGTGCTAAAGCGTAGAAAAGCTATTTCTCTCTCTATCTGTGGTTATGCGAATATTATAATGGCTCTTACCAAAAACAGTAACAATATCACAGCTTTAATAACAATAAGACGTAAAAAGTGAGGTCAAGTTCGTAAATGAGCAACATAGGTCAATTGTGTCTTGGATCCTTGGGACCCATCTTGTAAACCGTTAGAGACAGAATAAAAGTTTAAATGTAAAATGTTTATTTTTTTATAAAGAACATTTTTTACATTAAACTTTTGTTCCATCTCTAATCATTGAGTTCTAAGATGAGTTCTTCGGATCCAAGACTTAAACCTTTGTTGCCCTTTTTCGAACTCGGCCTTTCTCTTTACGTCATGAGTAAGCTGTAAATATTTTTGCTTGATATTTTTTTTCGTTTTTGAGTTATCATGTTTACAGACAGACGGAAAACCGTAAATAGATTTATTAAGTGATTTTATGAAGACCTATACCAAAATTTTGGTGGTCTCATCAATATTTGTAATGTAACATTTTTTACTCGATCTTGAACGGGGTTTGGCTGTTCGGTATCCCTTGTACGTGGATGAGTACAGCACGTACGAGGGATTCAAAATGCATAAAAGTGTATTTTATTTTACAATGAATTTGAAAACAAGCTTTCGAGTATTTTTAATGATTTTGTAAAATAATTTGTTGATTCCGTTCCGTTCCAACACGTTTTAAAAGTTCTTAAATAATTATCAAGTGGATTATAAAATAATTTTAAAATGAATGTTTTAATTTGTTTTCAGCTTGGTGCGAACTTTGGGTGCAGGACGTGGTTTTGTTTGTACAGATTGCAGTGAATTGCCACAGATTTTAAAACAAATTTTTACAGCATCTGTTCTACGATAACGATAACGATAGCGATAACGATAGATTTATTATTAAATTCTAGTTCAATTTATAAATATTTGTTAGAATATTAATTGAATGGTTCCGTACCTAATTATGTAAATTGTTATTTTTATTCAAATAAAATAAAATCTATTTTTTTACAGATAAATAAATAAACTATTGAATAACTTTGGATCACAAACCAAAACCTATAATTTATCCTAAATTTGTGAAAATATTAATAAAAGTGATCTTTATTTGGTGTTACCTAATTCCTTTATTCAATTAAATTGATTTATAATCAATCAATTGATCAGCAGATCAAATAGATATGATATGGTCCAAAGCTATATTGATTTACATTAATTAACTAGAGCTAGCTAACATTAGATCGACGCGACGTGAGTGTGACCTTTAAACTTATTATTTTTACCCGACTGAGCAACGCAAAGAAATAATAATATGTTCAAATCAATCAATCTATATAAGTGTGTTCCTGTATGGCACACTAGAAGACCCGCCAAACACGTTCCTTAATTTTAATGATTCTTAAGTCAATTGAATGCTACTGAAAATATGACAAGAATGAAAATTCAAAAAACTTAATTATGACTTTAACGGTCGAGACCCATTATTGCGAAAATTCAAGCCATTGTAAATTTGAATGGGTGGCGACTGTTAAAGTCGCTACTGTAATGTAAACTACTGTACTTGTTTTTGTTTCTTTTCAATTGATATTTAACTTAATCGGTTTTTTTGATTTTTTTAAATGATTTTATTGATTTTAGTAAGCCGGGCCTTCTAGAGTTCAACTTAAACACATTGATTGCATTGTTTGTTTTATTAAATTAAATGAGTGTGGGTGTGGGTGCGGGTGTAGTTATGGGATCTAATGTTAGATTAGCTTAAAATGTTTGATATCATATCAAATGTTGCAGATAAATTTGAATGATTCAATCAATAATTATTATTAATTAAAGGTGGTGAACCTGCAATTAAAATTAATTAAATCATTCAAGTTTATATTTTAAACTTAAAAATAAAAATATATTTATGGATGGAGGTGGAGGTGGAGGTTCTGCATAAAACACAAAATATTATTAATTAAAAATAGTATTTTGTAAGGCAGGGCAGGTAAGAATCAACAGATTTTAATACTTGTTTTTTTTTTTTTTTTTTTTTTTTAAATAGATTTTGATGTTGTGATGAACTGCAACAAACAACTGGATCATCTAATTTGACTAAATAAAGTTGTTGATCAAATAAGGAATGTGTTCAAGTCATTCCTTTAAAATGTTTATACGAAGCCAAAGCTATCTACAGTTCTAGTGCAGTGGTTTATTTAACGCAACGCTTTAGAAGAGATCAGTATAAATAAATAAATTTAATTAAGGAACATGCTTCAAACAAACAAATATTTGTTTAAAATTGTTAACTTTTCAGGTCCAATTAAAAGCTCACTCGAATTTTATAACTGACAAAGAAAACTTTAAATTAGAGAGAATTGTTCTTCTCTATAAATACGAAAAAACTTTTTATTTGAAAGCTTTTTTTTTGCAAAGCGAATAGTTTAGACAGTAATTATTATAGGAAAACTTTAGTTTTTTTATGAGTTTGTTTCCCCCTTAGATTTATTCCGATTTGTTATGATTGGTATGAATTTAAAAGAATCACAATAATGGATTGAGAGATAAGTAATTTGTATGAATGGCATGGTCAACCAACATTGAATACCTAGTACCTAGTTTTGTTGATGGACTGGACTGGACTGGACTGGATTGTAACTTAGAAAACTTGAAAGTAAATAACGAGTTTTCGATATGACGTAAGTAGTGGCTTTACTATGACCCATTATTATTTATTTAACTCTCTTGTAAATAAAAGCTATTAAGGGAAGGACCATATCAACGTGTCGAGAAGGATTCAGTCCAAAAGAACATCAAAAAAATAAAAGAGGCAATCAAACAATGTCAGCTACTGATTGCCAAAAATTCACAAGGAAAGAGATGGTATGCGGCATATTATATCCGGAATCAGCTCACCAACATACAAGATCGCAAAATGGCTTGTGTCAGAATTTAATAAATTCAACAAGCCAACAGGTAATAGTGTCACGAATTCTATGGAACTCATAGAAAAGCTTAAGGGTGTCAATTTATTAGATGGGGATAAGTTTGAATCTTTTAACGTAACGGCCCTTGTTCCTAGTGTGCCAATTAATAAAGCGTTGGACCACTTGGAGGAATGGCGGACGGAGAACAATGTGCCTGAAGTGGATAAAGGAGAATATCTCCGGTTAACGAGATTATGCATTGAACAAATTTATTTTCAATTTAATAAAAAATTTTATTAACAGGTACCTGAAACCAATATGTCTTCATGTCAAGATTGGAAAGGAATTTAAAACAAGCAGCGTAAAACAAGTATTTCCCACAACATTGGTATCGTTACGTAGATGACATATTTACAATTATAAATACTAAGAAAACGAGCGTACAAGATTTTTTGGAATTTCTGAACAAAGCGGAACCCAACATCAAAATCACCGTCGAAGAGGAGCTGGATGAAAACTTACCATTTTTGGATTTAAAAATATCCAAAGATAGAGACAAGCTGACGTTAATAAACATTTACCGGAAGCTGACAAATGTGGATGGGTTCATTCCAAAGGACTCTTTTTATTATTAGAGCCACAAAATGACTGTTTTTAATTTTTCTGTTCACAGGTTAACAACATACCCATTATCCACAACAAACTTCAAGAAGGAATTTGAAGGAATTCGTCGAAGAGAAGCTGGATGAAAACTTACCATTTTTGGATTTAGAGATATCCAAAAATAGAGACAAGCTGACGTTAATAAACATTTACCGGAAGCTGACAAATGTGGATGGGTTCATTCCAAAGGACTCTTTTTATTATTAGAGCCACAAAATGACTGTTTTTAATTTTTCTGTTCGCAGGTTAACAACATACCCATTATCCACAACAAACTTTCTTGCATCTGGTTGATGTGGTAATGGAACCAATTGTGTATCCAAATAAGTAGCCATCAAATGCATTACAATCTAAAATTAAAATAATTAACATTTTTATATTACAGTACAGGCTGTTCCTCCACCATCATTTAATTGATAAAAACAATCCAGTAAATGTATGTGTATCGATTTGGATGATTTGGACGTCAATCGATTTGTACTGAAGACATGGCAATCAAGAAAATTCAATATGGATGGCTACCACCAGACGACATAATGAGAAAAATGTATTTTTTAAATAATTTTCTTATTTTAATTTGATGAATAATAAATAAAATAAATAAAGTTTAGGTACAGGTACTTACAGCAGCATCGGTTGGTAAATGATCCTCCCATTGTTTACCATTGAAAGTTGAACCAGAATTCCAACGATATTTACTCATCGAACCACCTTTTGCTAGTTCTTGAATCCATTTTACTAAATACTCTTGATTCGAATTCACTTCTAAGAATGGTATTAATGAACATAAAGTTGGTACATATTGTTGAGCTAATTGTGTTTGAGCTGTTTTACGTAAACGTTCTAATCCAACTGCACCGATTTGTACACCAACAAAGTTATGACGATGTAATGCTTCATTCAAACAATCGATTTCATCAACCAGACGACGAAGAATTGTTTGATAAATCCACTAAAAATAATATTCATCAACATATATTTAGGCTCCCTCCCCGCCAGTCATCATATTTTTTAACCCTCGAACTAGAAAAAAGGGGTTTTATGGTTTATTTTTTAATTTTTTTCTTTGGTTTTGTTTGAAAGGTAATTTAATGGTGAGTGTTCTTACTAGAAAAAAAGGGGTTTTATGGTTTATTTTTTAATGGTTTCTTTGGTTTTGTTTGAAAGGTAACTTAATGGTGAGTGTTCTTACTAGAAAAAAGGGGTTTTATGGTTTATTTTTTAATGGTTTCTTTGGTTTTGTTTGAAAGGTAACTTAATGGTGAGTGTTCTTACTAGAAAAAAGGGGTTTTATGGTTTATTTTTTAATGGTTTCTTTGGTTTTGTTTGAAAGGTAATTTAATGGTGAGTGTTCTTCCTAGAAAAAAGGGGTTTTATGGTTTATTTTTTAATTGTTTCTTTGGTTTTGTTTGAAAGGTAATTTAATGGTGAGTGTTCTTACTAGAAAAAAGGGGTTTTATGGTTTATTTTTTAATGGTTTCTTTGGTTTTATTTGAAAGGTAATTTAATGGTGAGTGTTCTTCCTAGAAAAAAGTGGTTTTATGGTTTATTTTTTAAAATAAATTTTTAAGTTTAAAAGGGGTTTGATATTTTGCTACGCCTACTTAATATGTGTGTTTCAAAATGGCAGGTTTGATAACGCATAGTCTGTCAATGTTTTGCTATTACAAATAATCAGCTGTCATACATATAACCTATGAATTAGAATATCGAACGTGAATGAATTTCATCTAGGTAAGTGATTTATATTAATTAGACAAATATGATAATTATTTTAATTTAAATCTATTCGATTTTTTATTAACATTAGTATTCAATTATTGTGGTTGTATTTTATTTTACAATAATTTATAATATAAGTATAGCTTTTCTATTATGTGCATAGATGGCGCGCAGTGTATCATTTTATTTTGACATTTTACGAAAAGTGATAATTTTAGTTTTAATTTTAATAAAAATTAAAATATAAATTTAATTTATCGGTTCTAAATATATTTATTTGTTTATATAAATATATATTTATAAAGCTTGTGTGAAATGTATCCTAATTTATTTAATAAAAAAAAGTTTACATGATAAATATGACGAAAAGGTAAGTGAAAAAATATTTATATTATATTTTATTATAATTATTGATTATATTAATTAATTATTTATATTTTATAATTAGACATTTTTACAAAGTAATTTTTTTTATTCAAATAGCTACACATTTTAGCTCAGACCATATTTGTATTTATTTTTCAGTCGGTAATTTAAAATTTAAGCATAGTTTTCTTATTATGTAGATAGATGGCGCGCAGTGTATCATTTTATTTTGTTATGTTAGAAATGTCAAATTTGTTTCATGTTCTTAAATGTGATGCTACTTTTTGCATTTTTTTAAATTACATAGATAAATTTAATAAAAATTAATAAATAAATTCAATGTATCGGTATTAAATATATTTATGTGTAATGTGTATTTATAAATATAGTTTATTTATATTCATTAATTTAATAAAAAGTTTACATAATAAATAGGCATGTCGAAAATATAAATAAACAAATAGTGTTATATTATAATTATTGATTATATTAATTAATTATATATTTATTTTCATAGTATAATTTAGCTACTTTTTTACATAATAAATAATCATGATTTTCCAATTTTGTTTTGTTTTTTTTTTTTAATCAACCTACACCAAATTAGATTCCGTCAGTTTTGATAAATCTATAATACTTATAATTACATCGAGGTACAAACTCAAATTGACCTAAAAGTTAAAAGTTTTCATTTGTTCATGTTTAAATTTGTGGTTAATAAGTTGTATTAAATGTCAGTTGGATTACCCTCTGTAAAATGTCAATTTTTTTAATGATAGTGGGCAGATTACAAATTATGGTAAACATGACCATAGACAGCACCCACCATCGAAATTAAGATTAGTTCAGCAAGTTTACCATAAATGGCATTTAAATGTATTTTGTTTTTGTAATAAGTTTTTTCACTGAAATAATTTTTAAAATTCATACTTTACTATGTTATGTTTTCTTTACTACAAATTATCAAATTGATTTTTCCAATCCTTTCTTTTTTATTTGCACATAAGGTGCAAATAATTCGCTATGTAAATGGAACAAACGAAACGAACAAAGAAGGTAAAAGTTTTATTTATACTAATTAATACCAGAAAAAAGAATAGGGTTTTTAGGGTGAAAACACTAACTTACCACTTCCCTATCAGGTAATACTATTTCCCTTGTCAACTTATATTCTCCTAATACAAATGTTAAAAATTTTCATAATTTTTGGTGAAATTTGTCTTGAAAAATTTACCTTTTGAAAATGAAAAATCGCTATATCTCGAAAACGGTTGGTCCTAGGGCAAAAAGGACGAAAATTTTGTGCCACTCCTGAACCTCTTGCTTAGAATGTGTTTTTCCCAAAAAACATCGATGAAAAATTTCCGGGAAATTCGTGAAAATGGAAAATTTTGTTTAAAAATTGATGGATTTTTTCTCATTTTTTTGTGTTTTTTGGCCAAAATTACTTCAATTTTCTTCAATTTGTATTAGGAGAATATAATGCCAGGTTAGTACTCTAAGATTTTCATAAAAAGATTTTCATTTTCTTTTTTATTTATCAAAATATAAAAATTAACGATTTCATCCCTCTTTTAAAGTTCAAGTTCCCGTTCATTTCCCTTCTATTTATTATTCCTTATAGAGCACTGATAGGATTACAATTTAAAGATAACATACAATTATTTATTACAGGTTGTCGAAAAAGACGCAGAAACCGAACGGAAAAAAGCAATAATCGAAGCTGAAAAAGTCGCTCAAGTAGCGAAAATTCAATACGAACAGAAAGTAATGGAAAAAGAATCATTACAACGCATAGCACTTATTGAAGATGAAATGCATCTGGCGCGACAGAAAAGTCGAACAGATGCTGAATTCTATCAAGCACAACGACATGCTGAAGCGAATCAATTGTTATTAACACCAGAATATCTAGAATTAAGAAAATATGAGACTCTAGCACAAAATAGTAAAATTTATTTTGGTAATAGTATACCAAATATGTTTGTATCAAGTACGATGATGAATCATGAATCAAAACCATCCACAGCATCCACGTCAAGTGATGTTACCGATACCGATACATCATCATCAGGTCCAGGTCAAAAGACCAAATAATCAAATACTGTAAAACTGTAAAACTGTACAAAAATATTAATTTAATGTTTATAAATTTTAATAATAAAAACAAAAACAAATAACCTAAATTTTATCCATCCCTAATCTTTAAAATTTTTAAATCTCATTCTTTCCTTTCAATTTTCAATTTCATTAATAACTTTTCTTTAAGGAATGTAAAAGTCTTCGTTCAGTCTGATCAAAAGTCAATTTGATGTCTAACGATCCTGTTGGAAAAAATATTTGAAAAACGAATAAGTGTTTGGAACTCTGAATTTCTCAACGTTTTTCAATTGTCTAATTCAGACTTATTATTTAGTCTAGTTATACCAACAGCAGCTACAAACTTTGTATTTATCTATTTTTGATCTTCGGCAGGGTGAAGGTTGAAAAGGAAGTTTAGGTATCGAATATTTGTACAATTGTAGGAAATGGTTTGAAGCAAATAAATAATAAAATGTAAGTAAAATGTTTTTTAATAAAATTATATAAAACAATTAATTATTAATAATTATAACAGGATGAATGTGGATCCTGCATCCTGGATCCTTAGAACACAACATCGAACGATCTAAATAATATTTATCTTATTTAGAAGTAAATCAAAGTGACTTCAAGACCTGCACTTTATTTTAAAAAGTATTTGATTGATATTCTTAGTTCACTTGTGTTTTTGTTTTAAATAGATCATAGATCATGGTGTGTTCTACGATCCAGATCCAGATCCAGATCCATAATTATATTACAATTTAGTTTAGTTTTAAGGTTCAATAACAGCAGTTTTTAAATCATTTAAAATCGGTTCAAGATATTCTTCTAAAGCAAGACAATGACCTGTGTTAGCTTCACTACTTGCAATCAAATTGATCACAAGCGGTAATTTATTGAATTGAATCACTTGATATTGGGAATACATACAAATCAATGTTTTATTTTTACCTAAACCAAGTTTACTGCCTTGATCCGAAGCTAACGCAAATGTTGAGAGAAATGTTGGACGTTGCGCTAGTTCAGGAACTTTATCACTTGTTACTAAAAAACATTCAACATTCAATCAATCAATCATACAAATCAATCGATCGACCTTTATTTATACCTTTAACAACTGGGACACCATCCCTATCCGAAATTAATATGCAATGCAATCCATGAACTCTAAATTTAATAAAAATCATTAATTAATTATTTATTATTAAATAAAACAAGTAATAAAAGTACCTGTTTAGTAACGTGTTCATGTACTTCTTTAATTCCTGTTCAATAAATTTAATACAAAATTAATTAATTTAACTACATTTATTGACGGGAAGACGTTACTTACTTCAACCATTTTAACGAATACAAAGTAAACTTTAAAAATATATTATTTAAAAAATAAATATTAAACTTTTATTTAAATAATTATTTAATTAATCATTAATCAATTAGTTATGTTTATGAATAATATGTCAAACTCTACAACTGTCAGTTTGACTAAATAATAAATTGAAACGGTTTTACCGACATAAGCTGATAAATCAAGTATTTATTTTAAAATGATAAGAAAGGATTGGAAAAATCAATTTGATAATTTGTAGTAAAGAAAACATAACAGAGTAAAGTATGAATTTTAAAAATTATTATATTAACAAACTTAAGATTTATTTAATTTGATGCAATGAAAACAATATAAATTATCAAATGAAACTAGTAGTGCCATCTATAGGAAACATATTGAACTAAAAATAATTACAAAAGCAGAGCCATCTATGGCAAATAGTTTGAACTATTTATTAACTGCCATAGTAATGCCATCTATAGCAAACAGTTTGAACTAACATGATCCGACTATAGTGACATCTATGGGTAATATTTTGAACTAACTGTAAACAACGGTGGTGCCATCTTTGGTGAATATTTTGAACTAGCAGTAAATAAATAGTTCAAACTATTTGGCATAGATGGCTCTGCTTTTGTAATTATTTTTAGTTCAATATGTTTTCTATAGATGGAACTACTAGTTTCATTTGATAATTTACATTGTTTTCAATGCATCAAATTAAATAAATCTTAAGTTTGTTAATAGAAATGATTTTTAATATTTATACTTCATTGTTTTTTGTTAACTGGTACAAATTTAAAAATAATAAATATATTTATTTATTTTTTTATTAATAATTATTTACATTAAATACAAATGTAATAATTTTTATTATAAACTAACTAAACTAACATTTTACCTCGATTTATGGTTAAAAATGGTACTACTTTTTCCCTTTTCAACTAATATTCTCCTAATACAAATGTTAAAAATTTTCATAATTTTTGGTGAAATTTGTCTTGAAAAATTTACGTTTTGAAAATGTAAAATCGCTATATCTCGAAAACGGTTGGTCCTAGGGCAAAAAGGACGAAAATTTTGTGCCACTCCTGAACCTCTTGCTTAAAATGTTTTTCCAAATAACATCGATGAAAAATTTCCGGGAAATTCGTGAAAATGGAAAATTTTGTTTAAAAATTGATGGATTTTTTCTCATTTTTTTGTGTTTTTTGGCCAAAATTACTTCAATTTTCTTCAATTTGTAATAGGAGAATATAATGCCAGGTTAGTACACTAAGATTTTCATAAAAAGATTTTCATTTTCTTTTTTATTTGCACATAAGGTGCAAATAATTCGCTATGTAAATGGAACGAAACGAAACGAACAAAATAAATAGTTAAAATTGTTTTATTTATACTTATAAAAAAATACCAGAAAAAAGAAAAAAGAAAAAGGTTTTCAGGGTGAAAACACTTACTTACCATTTCCCTATCAGGTACTACTTTTTCCCTTATCAACCCAACCCAACCCAACCCAACCCAACCCAACCCAACCCAACCCAAAAAAGAAAAAGGTTTTTAGGGTGAAAACACTAACTTACCATTTCCCTATCAGGTACTACTTTTTCCCCTTTCAACTTATATTCTCCTAATACAAATGTTAAAAATTTTCATAATTTTTGGTGAAATTTCTCTTGAAAAATTTACGTTTTGAAAATGTAAAATCGCTATATCTCGAAAACGGTTGGTCCTAGGGCAAAAAGGACGAAAATTTTGTGCCACTCCTGAACCTCTTGCTTAGAAAGTTTTTCCAAATAACATCGATAAAAAATTTCCGGGAAATTCGTGAAAATGGAAATGGTTGGGTTGGGTTGGGTTGGGTTGGGTTGGATTGGGTTGGGTTGGGTTGGGTTGGGTTGGGTTGGGTTGGGTTTTCAACTTATATTCTCCTAATACAAATGTTAAAAATTTTCATAATTTTTGGTGAAATTTGTCTTGAAATTGTTACATGTGAAAATGGAAAATTGGCTATATCTCGAAAACGGTTGGTCCTAGGGCAAAAAGGACGAAAATTTTGTGCCACTCCTGAACCTCTTGCTTAGAAAGTTTTTCCAAATAACATCGATAAAAAATTTCCGGGAAATTCGTGAAAATGGAAATGGTTGGAAAATTGGCTATATCTCGAAAACGGTTGGTCCTAGGGCAAAAAGGACGAAAATTTTGTGCCACTCCGGAACCTCTTGCTTAGAATGTTTTTCCAAATAACATCGATAAAAAATTTCCGGGAAATTCGTGAAAATGGAAATGGTTGGGTTGGGTTGGGTTGGGTTGGGTTGGGTTGGGTTGGGTTGGGTTGGGTTGGGTTGGGTTGGATTGGGTTGGGTTGGGTTGGGTTGGGTTGGGTTGGGTTTTCAACTTATATTCTCCTAATACAAAGGTTAAAAATTTTCATAATTTTTGGTGAAATTTGTCTTGAAATTGTTACATGTGAAAATGGAAAATTGGCTATATCTCGAAAACGGTTGGTCCTAGGGCAAAAAGGACGAAAATTTTGTGCCACTCCTGAACCTCTTGCTTAGAAAGTTTTTCCAAATAACATCGATAAAATATTTCCGGGAAATTCGTGAAAATGGAAATGGTTGGAAAATTGGCTATATCTCGAAAACGGTTGGTCCTAGGGCAAAAAGGACGAAAATTTTGTGCCACTCCGGAACCTCTTGCTTAGAATGTTTTTCCAAATAACATCGATAAAAAATTTCCGGGAAATTCGTGAAAATGGAAATGGTTGGAAAATTGGCTATATCTCGAAAACGGTTGGTCCTAGGGCAAAAAGGACGAAAATTTTGTGCCACTCCTGAACTTCTTGCTTAGAAAGTTTTTCCAAATAACATCGATAAAAAATTTCCGGGAAATTCGTGAAAATGGAAATGGTTGGAAAATTGGCTATATCTCGAAAACGGTTGGTCCTAGGGCAAAAAGGACGAAAATTTTGTGCCACTCCGGAACCTCTTGCTTAGAATGTTTTTCCAAATAACATCGATAAAAAATTTCCGGGAAATTCGTGAAAATGGAAATGGTTGGGTTGGGTTGGGTTGGGTTGGGTTGGGTTGGGTTGGGTTGGGTTGGGTTGGGTTGGGTTGGATTGGGTTGGGTTGGGTTGGGTTGGGTTGGGTTGGGTTCTAACTTATATTCTCCTAATACAAAGGTTAAAAATTTTCATAATTTTTGGTGAAATTTGTCTTGAAATTGTTACATGTGAAAATGGAAAATTGGCTATATCTCGAAAACGGTTGGTCCTAGGGCAAAAAGGACGAAAATTTTGTGCCACTCCTGAACCTCTTGCTTAGCAAGTTTTTCCAAATAACATCGATAAAAAATTTCCGGGAAATTCGTGAAAATGGAAATGGTTGGAAAATTGGCTATATCTCGAAAACGGTTGGTCCTAGGGCAAAAAGGACGAAAATTTTGTGCCACTCCGGAACCTCTTGCTTAGAATGTTTTTCCAAATAACATCGATAAAAAATTTCCGGGAAATTCGTGAAAATGGAAATGGTTGGAAAATTGGCTATATCTCGAAAACGGTTGGTCCTAGGGCAAAAAGGACGAAAATTTTGTGCCACTCCTGAACCTCTTGCTTAGAAAGTTTTTCTAAATAACATCGATAAAAAATTTCCGGGAAATTCGTGAAAATGGAAATGGTTGGAAAATTGGCTATATCTCGAAAACGGTTGGTCCTAGGGCAAAAAGGACGAAAATTTTGTGCCACTCCGGAACCTTTAGCTTAGAATGTTTTTCCAAATAACATCGATGAAAAATTTCCGGGAAATTCGTGAAAATGGAAATGGTTGGAAAATTGGCTATATCTCGAAAACGGTTGGTCCTAGGGCAAAAAGGACGAAAATTTTGTGCCACTCCTGAACCTCTTGCTTAAAATGTTTTTCCAAATAACATCGATGAAAAATTTCCGGGAAATTCGTGAAAATGGAAAATTTTGTTTAAAAATTGATGGATTTTTTCTCATTTTTTTGTGTTTTTTGGCCAAAATTACTTCAATTTTCTTCAATTTGTAATAGGAGAATATAATGCCAGGTTAGTACACTAAGATTTTCATAAAAAGATTTTCATTTTCTTTTTTATTTGCACATAAGGTGCAAATAATTCGCTATGTAAATGGAACGAAACGAAACGAACAAAATAAATAGTTAAAATTGTTTTATTTATACTTATAAAAAAATACCAGAAAAAAGAAAAAAGAAAAAGGTTTTCAGGGTGAAAACACTTACTTACCATTTCCCTATCAGGTACTACTTTTTCCCTTATCAACCCAACCCAACCCAACCCAACCCAACCCAACCCAACCCAACCCAACCCAACCAAACCCAACCCAACCCAAAAAAGAAAAAGGTTTTTAGGGTGAAAACACTAACTTACCATTTCCCTATCACCCTATACCATAAGGTCGATTTTCTCAGAAACTAATATTCGAATCATCAAATGAATACGAATTTTGTATTTTTTGGCTCAAAATTACCTTTTATACAAAGTTTGAGCGAAATTGGAGACATAAAATTACTTTCGATTTTTCGAATTTTTTCAAAGGGGGGGTCGGCCTCAGAAAATTAAAAAAATCGAGTAAACAGATTCGCTCCGATTTGGATGAAAATCATTTTCTAGAGTAATTTCAACCTGGAAAATACAAAAATCGTGTTCATTTGACGATTCGATGCTTAGTTTCAACAATATCGACAAAAATTATACCATAAGGTCGATTTTCTCAGAAACTAATATTCGAATCATCAAATGAATACGAATTTTGTATTTTTTGGCTCAAAATTACCTTTTATACAAAGTTTGAGCGAAATTGGAGACATAAAATTACTTTCGATTTTTCGAATTTTTTCAAAGGGGGGGTCGGCCTCAGAAAATTAAAAAAATCGAGTAAACAGATTCGCTCCGATTTGGATGAAAATCATTTTCTAGAGTAATTTCAACCTGGAAAATACAAAAATCGTGTTCATTTGACGATTCGATGCTTAGTTTCAACAATATCGGCAAAAATTATACCATAAGGTCGATTTTCTCAGAAACTAATATTCGAATCATCAAATGAATACGAATTTTGTATTTTTTGGCTCAAAATTACCTTTTATACAAAGTTTGAGCGAAATTGGAGACATAAAATTACTTTCGATTTTTCGAATTTTTTCAAAGAGTGGCCTCAGAAAATTAAAAAAATCGAGTAAACAGATTCGCTCCGATTTGGATGAAAATCATTTTCTAGAGTAATTTCAACCTGGAAAATACAAAAATCGTGTTCATTTGACGATTCGATGCTTAGTTTCAACAATATCGGCAAAAATTATACCATAAGGTCGATTTTCTCAGAAACTAATATTCGAATCATCAAATGAATACGAATTTTGTATTTTTTGGCTCAAAATTACCTTTTATACAAAGTTTGAGTGAAATTGGAGACATAAAATTACTTTCGATTTTTCGAATTTTTTCAAAGGGGGGGTCGGCCTCAGAAAATTAAAAAAATCGAGTAAACAGATTCGCTCCGATTTGGATGAAAATCATTTTCTAGAGTAATTTCAACCTGGAAAATACAAAAATCGTGTTCATTTGACGATTCGATGCTTAGTTTCAACAATATCGGCAAAAATTATACCATAAGGTCGATTTTCTCAGAAACTAATATTCGAATCATCAAATGAATACGAATTTTGTATTTTTTGGCTCAAAATTACCTTTTATACAAAGTTTGAGCGAAATTGGAGACATAAAATTACTTTCGATTTTTCGAATTTTTTCAAAGGGGGGGTCGGCCTCAGAAAATTAAAAAAATCGAGTAAACAGATTCGCTCCGATTTGGATGAAAATCATTTTCTAGAGTAATTTCAACCTGGAAAATACAAAAATCGTGTTCATTTGACGATTCGATGCTTAGTTTCAACAATATCGGCAAAAATTATACCATAAGGTCGATTTTCTCAGAAACTAATATTCGAATCATCAAATGAATACGAATTTTGTATTTTTTGGCTCAAAATTACCTTTTATACAAAGTTTGAGCGAAATTGGAGACATAAAATTACTTTCGATTTTTCGAATTTTTTCAAAGGGGGGGTCGGCCTCAGAAAATTAAAAAAATCGAGTAAACAGATTCGCTCCGATTTGGATGAAAATCATTTTCTAGAGTAATTTCAACCTGGAAAATACAAAAATCGTGTTCATTTGACGATTCGATGCTTAGTTTCAACAATATCGGCAAAAATTATACCATAAGGTCGATTTTCTCAGAAACTAATATTCGAATCATCAAATGAATACGAATTTTGTATTTTTTGGCTCAAAATTACCTTTTATACAAAGTTTGAGCGAAATTGGAGACATAAAATTACTTTCGATTTTTCGAATTTTTTCAAAGGGGGGGTCGGCCTCAGAAAATTAAAAAAATCGAGTAAACAGATTCGCTCCGATTTGGATGAAAATCATTTTCTAGAGTAATTTCAACCTGGAAAATACAAAAATCGTGTTCATTTGACGATTCGATGCTTAGTTTCAACAATATCGGCAAAAATTATACCATAAGGTCGATTTTCTCAGAAACTAATATTCGAATCATCAAATGAATACGAATTTTGTATTTTTTGGCTCAAAATTACCTTTTATACAAAGTTTGAGCGAAATTGGAGACATAAAATTACTTTCGATTTTTCGAATTTTTTCAAAGGGGGGGTCGGCCTCAGAAAATTAAAAAAATCGAGTAAACAGATTCGCTCCGATTTGGATGAAAATCATTTTCTAGAGTAATTTCAACCTGGAAAATACAAAAATCGTGTTCATTTGACGATTCGATGCTTAGTTTCAACAATATCGGCAAAAATTATACCATAAGGTCGATTTTCTCAGAAACTAATATTCGAATCATCAAATGAATACGAATTTTGTATTTTTTGGCTCAAAATTACCTTTTATACAAAGTTTGAGCGAAATTGGAGACATAAAATTACTTTCGATTTTTCGAATTTTTTCAA
Source organism: Chrysoperla carnea (assembly GCF_905475395.1). Lineage (NCBI taxonomy): Eukaryota > Metazoa > Arthropoda > Insecta > Neuroptera > Chrysopidae > Chrysoperla > Chrysoperla carnea. Next base: position 152,292 of record NC_058338.1, on the reverse strand, counting down.
AGGGGGGGTCGGCCTCAGAAAATTAAAAAAATCGAGTAAACAGATTCGCTCCGATTTGGATGAAAATCATTTTCTAGAGTAATTTCAACCTGGAAAATACAAAAATCGTGTTCATTTGACGATTCGATGCTTAGTTTCAACAATATCGGCAAAAATTATACCATAAGGTCGATTTTCTCAGAAACTAATATTCGAATCATCAAATGAATACGAATTTTGTATTTTTTGGCTCAAAATTACCTTTTATACAAAGTTTGAGCGAAATTGGAGACATAAAATTACTTTCGATTTTTCGAATTTTTTCAAAGGGGGGGTCGGCCTCAGAAAATTAAAAAAATCGAGTAAACAGATTCGCTCCGATTTGGATGAAAATCATTTTCTAGAGTAATTTCAACCTGGAAAATACAAAAATCGTGTTCATTTGACGATTCGATGCTTAGTTTCAACAATATCGGCAAAAATTATACCATAAGGTCGATTTTCTCAGAAACTAATATTCGAATCATCAAATGAATACGAATTTTGTATTTTTTGGCTCAAAATTACCTTTTATACAAAGTTTGAGCGAAATTGGAGACATAAAATTACTTTCGATTTTTCGAATTTTTTCAAAGGGGGGGTCGGCCTCAGAAAATTAAAAAAATCGAGTAAACAGATTCGCTCCGATTTGGATGAAAATCATTTTCTAGAGTAATTTCAACCTGGAAAATACAAAAATCGTGTTCATTTGACGATTCGATGCTTAGTTTCAACAATATCGGCAAAAATTATACCATAAGGTCGATTTTCTCAGAAACTAATATTCGAATCATCAAATGAATACGAATTTTGTATTTTTTGGCTCAAAATTACCTTTTATACAAAGTTTGAGCGAAATTGGAGACATAAAATTACTTTCGATTTTTCGAATTTTTTCAAAGGGGGGGTCGGCCTCAGAAAATTAAAAAAATCGAGTAAACAGATTCGCTCCGATTTGGATGAAAATCATTTTCTAGAGTAATTTCAACCTGGAAAATACAAAAATCGTGTTCATTTGACGATTCGATGCTTAGTTTCAACAATATCGGCAAAAATTATACCATAAGGTCGATTTTCTCAGAAACTAATATTCGAATCATCAAATGAATACGAATTTTGTATTTTTTTGCTCAAAATTACCTTTTATACAAAGTTTGAGCGAAATTGGAGACATAAAATTACTTTCGATTTTTCGAATTTTTTCAAAGGGGGGGTCGGCCTCAGAAAATTAAAAAAATCGAGTAAACAGATTCGCTCCGATTTGGATGAAAATCATTTTCTAGAGTAATTTCAACCTGGAAAATACAAAAATCGTGTTCATTTGACGATTCGATGCTTAGTTTCAACAATATCGGCAAAAATTATACCATAAGGTCGATTTTCTCAGAAACTAATATTCGAATCATCAAATGAATACGAATTTTGTATTTTTTGGCTCAAAATTACCTTTTATACAAAGTTTGAGCGAAATTGGAGACATAAAATTACTTTCGATTTTTCGAATTTTTTCAAAGGGGGGGTCGGCCTCAGAAAATTAAAAAAATCGAGGAAACAGATTCGCTCCGATTTGGATGAAAATCATTTTCTAGAGTAATTTCAACCTGGAAAATACAAAAATCGTGTTCATTTGACGATTCGATGCTTAGTTTCAACAATATCGGCAAAAATTATACCATAAGGTCGATTTTCTCAGAAACTAATATTCGAATCATCAAATGAATACGAATTTTGTATTTTTTGGCTCAAAATTACCTTTTATACAAAGTTTGAGCGAAATTGGAGACATAAAATTACTTTCGATTTTTCGAATTTTTTCAAAGGGGGGGTCGGCCTCAGAAAATTAAAAAAATCGAGTAAACAGATTCGCTCCGATTTGGATGAAAATCATTTTCTAGAGTAATTTCAACCTGGAAAATACAAAAATCGTGTTCATTTGACGATTCGATGCTTAGTTTCAACAATATCGGCAAAAATTATACCATAAGGTCGATTTTCTCAGAAACTAATATTCGAATCATCAAATGAATACGAATTTTGTATTTTTTGGCTCAAAATTACCTTTTATACAAAGTTTGAGCGAAATTGGAGACATAAAATTACTTTCGATTTTTCGAATTTTTTCAAAGGGGGGGTCGGCCTCAGAAAATTAAAAAAATCGAGTAAACAGATTCGCTCCGATTTGGATGAAAATCATTTTCTAGAGTAATTTCAACCTGGAAAATACAAAAATCGTGTTCATTTGACGATTCGATGCTTAGTTTCAACAATATCGACAAAAATTATACCATAAGGTCGATTTTCTCAGAAACTAATATTCGAATCATCAAATGAATACGAATTTTGTATTTTTTGGCTCAAAATTACCTTTTATACAAAGTTTGAGCGAAATTGGAGACATAAAATTACTTTCGATTTTTCGAATTTTTTCAAAGGGGGGGTCGGCCTCAGAAAATTAAAAAAATCGAGTAAACAGATTCGCTCCGATTTGGATGAAAATCATTTTCTAGAGTAATTTCAACCTGGAAAATACAAAAATCGTGTTCATTTGACGATTCGATGCTTAGTTTCAACAATATCGGCAAAAATTATACCATAAGGTCGATTTTCTCAGAAACTAATATTCGAATCATCAAATGAATACGAATTTTGTATTTTTTGGCTCAAAATTACCTTTTATACAAAGTTTGAGCGAAATTGGAGACATAAAATTACTTTCGATTTTTCGAATTTTTTCAAAGGGGGGGTCGGCCTCAGAAAATTAAAAAAATCGAGTAAACAGATTCGCTCCGATTTGGATGAAAATCATTTTCTAGAGTAATTTCAACCTGGAAAATACAAAAATCGTGTTCATTTGACGATTCGATGCTTAGTTTCAACAATATCGGCAAAAATTATACCATAAGGTCGATTTTCTCAGAAACTAATATTCGAATCATCAAATGAATACGAATTTTGTATTTTTTGGCTCAAAATTACCTTTTATACAAAGTTTGAGCGAAATTGGAGACATAAAATTACTTTCGATTTTTCGAATTTTTTCAAAGGGGGGGTCGGCCTCAGAAAATTAAAAAAATCGAGTAAACAGATTCGCTCCGATTTGGATGAAAATCATTTTCTAGAGTAATTTCAACCTGGAAAATACAAAAATCGTGTTCATTTGACGATTCGATGCTTAGTTTCAACAATATCGGCAAAAATTATACCATAAGGTCGATTTTCTCAGAAACTAATATTCGAATCATCAAATGAATACGAATTTTGTATTTTTTGGCTCAAAATTACCTTTTATACAAAGTTTGAGCGAAATTGGAGACATAAAATTACTTTCGATTTTTCGAATTTTTTCAAAGGGGGGGTCGGCCTCAGAAAATTAAAAAAATCGAGTAAACAGATTCGCTCCGATTTGGATGAAAATCATTTTCTAGAGTAATTTCAACCTGGAAAATACAAAAATCGTGTTCATTTGACGATTCGATGCTTAGTTTCAACAATATCGGCAAAAATTATACCATAAGGTCGATTTTCTCAGAAACTAATATTCGAATCATCAAATGAATACGAATTTTGTATTTTTTGGCTCAAAATTACCTTTTATACAAAGTTTGAGCGAAATTGGAGACATAAAATTACTTTCGATTTTTCGAATTTTTTCAAAGGGGGGGTCGGCCTCAGAAAATTAAAAAAATCGAGTAAACAGATTCGCTCCGATTTGGATGAAAATCATTTTCTAGAGTAATTTCAACCTGGAAAATACAAAAATCGTGTTCATTTGACGATTCGATGCTTAGTTTCAACAATATCGACAAAAATTATACCATAAGGTCGATTTTCTCAGAAACTAATATTCGAATCATCAAATGAATACGAATTTTGTATTTTTTGGCTCAAAATTACCTTTTATACAAAGTTTGAGCGAAATTGGAGACATAAAATTACTTTCGATTTTTCGAATTTTTTCAAAGGGGGGGTCGGCCTCAGAAAATTAAAAAAATCGAGTAAACAGATTCGCTCCGATTTGGATGAAAATCATTTTCTAGAGTAATTTCAACCTGGAAAATACAAAAATCGTGTTCATATTGACGATTCGATGCTTAGTTTCAACAATATCGGCAAAAATTATACCATAAGGTCGATTTTCTCAGAAACTAATATTCGAATCATCAAATGAATACGAATTTTGTATTTTTTGGCTCAAAATTACCTTTTATACAAAGTTTGAGCGAAATTGGAGACATAAAATTACTTTCGATTTTTCGAATTTTTTCAAAGGGGGGGTCGGCCTCAGAAAATTAAAAAAATCGAGTAAACAGATTCGCTCCGATTTGGATGAAAATCATTTTCTAGAGTAATTTCAACCTGGAAAATACAAAAATCGTGTTCATTTGACGATTCGATGCTTAGTTTCAACAATATCGGCAAAAATTATACCATAAGGTCGCTTTTCTCAGAAACTAATATTCGAATCATCAAATGAATACGAATTTTGTATTTTTTGGCTCAAAATTACCTTTTATACAAAGTTTGAGCGAAATTGGAGACATAAAATTACTTTCGATTTTTCGAATTTTTTCAAAGGGGGGGTCGGCCTCAGAAAATTAAAAAAATCGAGTAAACAGATTCGCTCCGATTTGGATGAAAATCATTTTCTAGAGTAATTTCAACCTGGAAAATACAAAAATCGTGTTCATTTGACGATTCGATGCTTAGTTTCAACAATATCGGCAAAAATTATACCATAAGGTCGATTTTCTCAGAAACTAATATTCGAATCATCAAATGAATACGAATTTTGTATTTTTTGGCTCAAAATTACCTTTTATACAAAGTTTGAGCGAAATTGGAGACATAAAATTACTTTCGATTTTTCGAATTTTTTCAAAGGGGGGGTCGGCCTCAGAAAATTAAAAAAATCGAGTAAACAGATTCGCTCCGATTTGGATGAAAATCATTTTCTAGAGTAATTTCAACCTGGAAAATACAAAAATCGTGTTCATTTGACGATTCGATGCTTAGTTTCAACAATATCGGCAAAAATTATACCATAAGGTCGATTTTCTCAGAAACTAATATTCGAATCATCAAATGAATACGAATTTTGTATTTTTTGGCTCAAAATTACCTTTTATACAAAGTTTGAGCGAAATTGGAGACATAAAATTACTTTCGATTTTTCGAATTTTTTCAAAGGGGGGGTCGGCCTCAGAAAATTAAAAAAATCGAGTAAACAGATTCGCTCCGATTTGGATGAAAATCATTTTCTAGAGTAATTTCAACCTGGAAAATACAAAAATCGTGTTCATTTGACGATTCGATGCTTAGTTTCAACAATATCGGCAAAAATTATACCATAAGGTCGATTTTCTCAGAAACTAATATTCGAATCATCAAATGAATACGAATTTTGTATTTTTTTGGCTCAAAATTACCTTTTATACAAAGTTTGAGCGAAATTGGAGACATAAAATTACTTTCGATTTTTCGAATTTTTTCAAAGGGGGGGTCGGCCTCAGAAAATTAAAAAAATCGAGTAAACAGATTCGCTCCGATTTGGATGAAAATCATTTTCTAGAGTAATTTCAACCTGGAAAATACAAAAATCGTGTTCATTTGACGATTCGATGCTTAGTTTCAACAATATCGGCAAAAATTATACCATAAGGTCGATTTTCTCAGAAACTAATATTCGAATCATCAAATGAATACGAATTTTGTATTTTTTGGCTCAAAATTACCTTTTATACAAAGTTTGAGCGAAATTGGAGACATAAAATTACTTTCGATTTTTCGAATTTTTTCAAAGGGGGGGTGGGCCTCAGAAAATTAAAAAAATCGAGTAAACAGATTCGCTCCGATTTGGATGAAAATCATTTTCTAGAGTAATTTCAACCTGGAAAATACAAAAATCGTGTTCATTTGACGATTCGATGCTTAGTTTCAACAATATCGGCAAAAATTATACCATAAGGTCGATTTTCTCAGAAACTAATATTCGAATCATCAAATGAATACGAATTTTGTATTTTTTGGCTCAAAATTACCTTTTATACAAAGTTTGAGCGAAATTGGAGACATAAAATTACTTTCGATTTTTCGAATTTTTCAAAGGGGGGGTCGGCCTCAGAAAATTAAAAAAATCGAGTAAACAGATTCGCTCCGATTTGGATGAAAATCATTTTCTAGAGTTTTCAACCTGGAAAATACAAAAATCGTGTTCATTTGACGATTCGATGCTTAGTTTCAACAATATCGGCAAAAATTATACCATAAGGTCGATTTTCTCAGAAACTAATATTCGAATCATCAAATGAATACGAATTTTGTATTTTTTGGCTCAAAATTACCTTTTATACAAAGTTTGAGCGAAATTGGAGACATAAAATTACTTTCGATTTTTCGAATTTTTTCAAAGGGGGGGTCGGCCTCAGAAAATTAAAAAAATCGAGTAAACAGATTCGCTCCGATTTGGATGAAAATCATTTTCTAGAGTAATTTCAACCTGGAAAATACAAAAATCGTGTTCATTTGACGATTCGATGCTTAGTTTCAACAATATCGGCAAAAATTATACCATAAGGTCGATTTTCTCAGAAACTAATATTCGAATCATCAAATGAATACGAATTTTGTATTTTTTGGCTCAAAATTACCTTTTATACAAAGTTTGAGCGAAATTGGAGACATAAAATTACTTTCGATTTTTCGAATTTTTTCAAAGGGGGGGTCGGCCTCAGAAAATTAAAAAAATCGAGTAAACAGATTCGCTCCGATTTGGATGAAAATCATTTTCTAGAGTAATTTCAACCTGGAAAATACAAAAATCGTGTTCATTTGACGATTCGATGCTTAGTTTCAACAATATCGGCAAAAATTATACCATAAGGTCGATTTTCTCAGAAACTAATATTCGAATCATCAAATGAATACGAATTTTGTATTTTTTGGCTCAAAATTACCTTTTATACAAAGTTTGAGCGAAATTGGAGACATAAAATTACTTTCGATTTTTCGAATTTTTTCAAAGGGGGGGTCGGCCTCAGAAAATTAAAAAAATCGAGTAAACAGATTCGCTCCGATTTGGATGAAAATCATTTTCTAGAGTAATTTCAACCTGGAAAATACAAAAATCGTGTTCATCTTGACGATTCGATGCTTAGTTTCAACAATATCGGCAAAAATTATACCATAAGGTCGATTTTCTCAGAAACTAATATTCGAATCATCAAATGAATACGAATTTTGTATTTTTTGGCTCAAAATTACCTTTTATACAAAGTTTGAGCGAAATTGGAGACATAAAATTACTTTCGATTTTTCGAATTTTTTCAAAGGGGGGGTCGGCCTCAGAAAATTAAAAAAATCGAGTAAACAGATTCGCTCCGATTTGGATGAAAATCATTTTCTAGAGTAATTTCAACCTGGAAAATACAAAAATCGTGTTCATTTGACGATTCGATGCTTAGTTTCAACAATATCGGCAAAAATTATACCATAAGGTCGATTTTCTCAGAAACTAATATTCGAATCATCAAATGAATACGAATTTTGTATTTTTTGGCTCAAAATTACCTTTTATACAAAGTTTGAGCGAAATTGGAGACATAAAATTACTTTCGATTTTTCGAATTTTTTCAAAGGGGGGGTCGGCCTCAGAAAATTAAAAAAATCGAGTAAACAGATTCGCTCCGATTTGGATGAAAATCATTTTCTAGAGTAATTTCAACCTGGAAAATACAAAAATCGTGTTCATTTGACGATTCGATGCTTAGTTTCAACAATATCGGCAAAAATTATACCATAAGGTCGATTTTCTCAGAAACTAATATTCGAATCATCAAATGAATACGAATTTTGTATTTTTTGGCTCAAAATTACCTTTTATACAAAGTTTGAGCGAAATTGGAGACATAAAATTACTTTCGATTTTTCGAATTTTTTCAAAGGGGGGGTCGGCCTCAGAAAATTAAAAAAATCGAGTAAACAGATTCGCTCCGATTTGGATGAAAATCATTTTCTAGAGTAATTTCAACCTGGAAAATACAAAAATCGTGTTCATTTGACGATTCGATGCTTAGTTTCAACAATATCGGCAAAAATTATACCATAAGGTCGATTTTCTCAGAAACTAATATTCGAATCATCAAATGAATACGAATTTTGTATTTTTTGGCTCAAAATTACCTTTTATACAAAGTTTGAGCGAAATTGGAGACATAAAATTACTTTCGATTTTTCGAATTTTTTCAAAGGGGGGGTCGGCCTCAGAAAATTAAAAAAATCGAGTAAACAGATTCGCTCCGATTTGGATGAAAATCATTTTCTAGAGTAATTTCAACCTGGAAAATACAAAAATCGTGTTCATTTGACGATTCGATGCTTAGTTTCAACAATATCGGCAAAAATTATACCATAAGGTCGATTTTCTCAGAAACTAATATTCGAATCATCAAATGAATACGAATTTTGTATTTTTTGGCTCAAAATTACCTTTTATACAAAGTTTGAGCGAAATTGGAGACATAAAATTACTTTCGATTTTTCGAATTTTTTCAAAGGGGGGGTCGGCCTCAGAAAATTAAAAAAATCGAGTAAACAGATTCGCTCCGATTTGGATGAAAATCATTTTCTAGAGTAATTTCAACCTGGAAAATACAAAAATCGTGTTCATTTGACGATTCGATGCTTAGTTTCAACAATATCGGCAAAAATTATACCATAAGGTCGATTTTCTCAGAAACTAATATTCGAATCATCAAATGAATACGAATTTTGTATTTTTTGGCTCAAAATTACCTTTTATACAAAGTTTGAGCGAAATTGGAGACATAAAATTACTTTCGATTTTTCGAATTTTTTCAAAGGGGGGGTCGGCCTCAGAAAATTAAAAAAATCGAGTAAACAGATTCGCTCCGATTTGGATGAAAATCATTTTCTAGAGTAATTTCAACCTGGAAAATACAAAAATCGTGTTCATTTGACGATTCGATGCTTAGTTTCAACAATATCGGCAAAAATTATACCATAAGGTCGATTTTCTCAGAAACTAATATTCGAATCATCAAATGAATACGAATTTTGTATTTTTTGGCTCAAAATTACCTTTTATACAAAGTTTGAGCGAAATTGGAGACATAAAATTACTTTCGATTTTTCGAATTTTTTCAAAGGGGGGGTCGGCCTCAGAAAATTAAAAAAATCGAGTAAACAGATTCGCTCCGATTTGGATGAAAATCATTTTCTAGAGTAATTTCAACCTGGAAAATACAAAAATCGTGTTCATTTGACGATTCGATGCTTAGTTTCAACAATATCGGCAAAAATTATACCATAAGGTCGATTTTCTCAGAAACTAATATTCGAATCATCAAATGAATACGAATTTTGTATTTTTTGGCTCAAAATTACCTTTTATACAAAGTTTGAGCGAAATTGGAGACATAAAATTACTTTCGATTTTTCGAATTTTTTCAAAGGGGGGGTCGGCCTCAGAAAATTAAAAAAATCGAGTAAACAGATTCGCTCCGATTTGGATGAAAATCATTTTCTAGAGTAATTTCAACCTGGAAAATACAAAATCGTGTTCATTTGACGATTCGATGCTTAGTTTCAACAATATCGGCAAAAATTATACCATAAGGTCGATTTTCTCAGAAACTAATATTCGAATCATCAAATGAATACGAATTTTGTATTTTTTGGCTCAAAATTACCTTTTATACAAAGTTTGAGCGAAATTGGAGACATAAAATTACTTTCGATTTTTCGAATTTTTTCAAAGGGGGGGTCGGCCTCAGAAAATTAAAAAAATCGAGTAAACAGATTCGCTCCGATTTGGATGAAAATCATTTTCTAGAGTAATTTCAACCTGGAAAATACAAAAATCGTGTTCATTTGACGATTCGATGCTTAGTTTCAACAATATCGGCAAAATTATACCATAAGGTCGATTTTCTCAGAAACTAATATTCGAATCATCAAATGAATACGAATTTTGTATTTTTTGGCTCAAAATTACCTTTTATACAAAGTTTGAGCGAAATTGGAGACATAAAATTACTTTCGATTTTTCGAATTTTTTCAAAGGGGGGGTCGGCCTCAGAAAATTAAAAAAATCGAGTAAACAGATTCGCTCCGATTTGGATGAAAATCATTTTCTAGAGTAATTTCAACCTGGAAAATACAAAAATCGTGTTCATTTGACGATTCGATGCTTAGTTTCAACAATATCGGCAAAAATTATACCATAAGGTCGATTTTCTCAGAAACTAATATTCGAATCATCAAATGAATACGAATTTTGTATTTTTTGGCTCAAAATTACCTTTTATACAAAGTTTGAGCGAATTGGAGACATAAAATTACTTTCGATTTTTCGAATTTTTTCAAAGGGGGGGTCGGCCTCAGAAAATTAAAAAAATCGAGTAAACAGATTCGCTCCGATTTGGATGAAAATCATTTTCTAGAGTAATTTCAACCTGGAAAATACAAAAATCGTGTTCATTTGACGATTCGATGCTTAGTTTCAACAATATCGGCAAAAATTATACCATAAGGTCGATTTTCTCAGAAACTAATATTCGAATCATCAAATGAATACGAATTTTGTATTTTTTGGCTCAAAATTACCTTTTATACAAAGTTTGAGCGAAATTGGAGACATAAAATTACTTTCGATTTTTCGAATTTTTTCAAAGGGGGGGTCGGCCTCAGAAAATTAAAAAAATCGAGTAAACAGATTCGCTCCGATTTGGATGAAAATCATTTTCTAGAGTAATTTCAACCTGGAAAATACAAAAATCGTGTTCATTTGACGATTCGATGCTTAGTTTCAACAATATCGGCAAAAATTATACATAAGGTCGATTTTCTCAGAAACTAATATTCGAATCATCAAATGAATACGAATTTTGTATTTTTTGGCTCAAAATTACCTTTTATACAAAGTTTGAGCGAAATTGGAGACATAAAATTACTTTCGATTTTTCGAATTTTTTCAAAGGGGGGGTCGGCCTCAGAAAATTAAAAAAATCGAGTAAACAGATTCGCTCCGATTTGGATGAAAATCATTTTCTAGAGTAATTTCAACCTGGAAAAATACAAAAATCGTGTTCATTTGACGATTCGATGCTTAGTTTCAACAATATCGGCAAAAATTATACCATAAGGTCGATTTTCTCAGAAACTAATATTCGAATCATCAAATGAATACGAATTTTGTATTTTTTGGCTCAAAATTACCTTTTTATACAAAGTTTGAGCGAAATTGGAGACATAAAATTACTTTCGATTTTTCGAATTTTTTCAAAGGGGGGGTCGGCCTCAGAAAATTAAAAAAATCGAGTAAACAGATTCGCTCCGATTTGGATGAAAATCATTTTCTAGAGTAATTTCAACCTGGAAAATACAAAAATCGTGTTCATTTGACGATTCGATGCTTAGTTTCAACAATATCGGCAAAAATTATACCATAAGGTCGATTTTCTCAGAAACTAATATTCGAATCATCAAATGAATACGAATTTTGTATTTTTTGGCTCAAAATTACCTTTTATACAAAGTTTGAGCGAAATTGGAGACATAAAATTACTTTCGATTTTTCGAATTTTTTCAAAGGGGGGGTCGGCCTCAGAAAATAAAAAAATCGAGTAAACAGATTCGCTCCGATTTGGATGAAAATCATTTTCTAGAGTAATTTCAACCTGGAAAATACAAAAATCGTGTTCATTTGACGATTCGATGCTTAGTTTCAACAATATCGGCAAAAATTATACCATAAGGTCGATTTTCTCAGAAACTAATATTCGAATCATCAAATGAATACGAATTTTGTATTTTTTGGCTCAAAATTACCTTTTATACAAAGTTTGAGCGAAATTGGAGACATAAAATTACTTTCGATTTTTCGAATTTTTTCAAAGGGGGGGTCGGCCTCAGAAAATTAAAAAAATCGAGTAAACAGATTCGCTCCGATTTGGATGAAAATCATTTTCTAGAGTAATTTCAACCTGGAAAATACAAAAATCGTGTTCAATTGACGATTCGATGCTTAGTTTCAACAATATCGGCAAAAATTATACCATAAGGTCGATTTTCTCAGAAACTAATATTCGAATCATCAAATGAATACGAATTTTGTATTTTTTTGGCTCAAAATTACCTTTTATACAAAGTTTGAGCGAAATTGGAGACATAAAAATTACTTTCGATTTTTCGAATTTTTTCAAAGGGGGGGTCGGCCTCAGAAAATTAAAAAAATCGAGTAAACAGATTCGCTCCGATTTGGATGAAAATCATTTTCTAGAGTAATTTCAACCTGGAAAATACAAAAATCGTGTTCATTTGACGATTCGATGCTTAGTTTCAACAATATCGGCAAAAATTATACCATAAGGTCGATTTTCTCAGAAACTAATATTCGAATCATCAAATGAATACGAATTTTGTATTTTTTGGCTCAAAATTACCTTTTTATACAAAGTTTGAGCGAAATTGGAGACATAAAATTACTTTCGATTTTTCGAATTTTTTCAAAGGGGGGGTCGGCCTCAGAAAATTAAAAAAATCGAGTAAACAGATTCGCTCCGATTTGGATGAAAATCATTTTCTAGAGTAATTTCAACCTGGAAAATACAAAAATCGTGTTCATTTGACGATTCGATGCTTAGTTTCAACAATATCGGCAAAAATTATACCATAAGGTCGATTTTCTCAGAAACTAATATTCGAATCATCAAATGAATACGAATTTTGTATTTTTTGGCTCAAAATTACCTTTTATACAAAGTTTGAGCGAAATTGGAGACATAAAATTACTTTCGATTTTTCGAATTTTTTCAAAGGGGGGGTCGGCCTCAGAAAATTAAAAAAATCGAGTAAACAGATTCGCTCCGATTTGGATGAAAATCATTTTCTAGAGTAATTTCAACCTGGAAAATACAAAAATCGTGTTCATTTGACGATTCGATGCTTAGTTTCAACAATATCGGCAAAAATTATACCATAAGGTCGATTTTCTCAGAAACTAATATTCGAATCATCAAATGAATACGAATTTTGTATTTTTTTGGCTCAAAATTACCTTTTATACAAAGTTTGAGCGAAATTGGAGACATAAAATTACTTTCGATTTTTCGAATTTTTTCAAAGGGGGGGTCGGCCTCAGAAAATTAAAAAAATCGAGTAAACAGATTCGCTCCGATTTGGATGAAAATCATTTTCTAGAGTAATTTCAACCTGGAAAATACAAAAATCGTGTTCATTTGACGATTCGATGCTTAGTTTCAACAATATCGGCAAAAATTATACCATAAGGTCGATTTTTCTCAGAAAACTAATATTCGAATCATCAAATGAATACGAATTTTGTATTTTTTGGCTCAAAATTACCTTTTATACAAAGTTTGAGCGAAATTGGAGACATAAAATTACTTTCGATTTTTCGAATTTTTTCAAAGGGGGGGGTCGGCCTCAGAAAATTAAAAAAATCGAGTAAACAGATTCGCTCCGATTTGGATGAAAAATCATTTTCTAGAGTAATTTCAACCTGGAAAATACAAAAATCGTGTTCATTTGACGATTCGATGCTTAGTTTCAACAATATCGGCAAAAATTATACCATAAGGTCGATTTTCTCAGAAACTAATATTCGAATCATCAAATGAATACGAATTTTGTATTTTTTTGGCTCAAAATTACCTTTTATACAAAGTTTGAGCGAAATTGGAGACATAAAATTACTTTCGATTTTTCGAATTTTTTCAAAGGGGGGGTCGGCCTCAGAAAATTAAAAAAATCGAGTAAACAGATTCGCTCCGATTTGGATGAAAATCATTTTCTAGAGTAATTTCAACCTGGAAAATACAAAAATCGTGTTCATTTGACGATTCGATGCTTAGTTTCAACAATATCGGCAAAAATTATAACCATAAGGTCGATTTTCTCAGAAACTAATATTCGAATCATCAAATGAATACGAATTTTGTATTTTTTGGCTCAAAATTACCTTTTATACAAAGTTTGAGCGAAATTGGAGACATAAAATTACTTTCGATTTTTCGAATTTTTTCAAAGGGGGGGTCGGCCTCAGAAAATTAAAAAAATCGAGTAAACAGATTCGCTCCGATTTGGATGAAAATCATTTTCTAGAGTAATTTCAACCTGGAAAATACAAAAATCGTGTTCATTTGACGATTCGATGCTTAGTTTCAACAATATCGCAAAATTATACCATAAGGTCGATTTTCTCAGAAACTAATATTCGAATCATCAAATGAATACGAATTTTGTATTTTTTGGCTCAAAATTACCTTTTATACAAAGTTTGAGCGAAATTGGAGACATAAAATTACTTTCGATTTTTCGAATTTTTTCAAAGGGGGGGTCGGCCTCAGAAAATTAAAAAAATCGAGTAAACAGATTCGCTCCGATTTGGATGAAAATCATTTTCTAGAGTAATTTCAACCTGGAAAATACAAAAATCGTGTTCATTTGACGATTCGATGCTTAGTTTCAACAATATCGGCAAAAATTATACCATAAGGTCGATTTTCTCAGAAACTAATATTCGAATCATCAAATGAATACGAATTTTGTATTTTTTGGCTCAAAATTACCTTTTATACAAAGTTTGAGCGAAATTGGAGACATTAAAATTACTTTCGATTTTTCGAATTTTTTCAAGGGGGGGTCGGCCTCAGAAAATTAAAAAAATCGAGTAAACAGATTCGCTCCGATTTGGATGAAAATCATTTTCTAGAGTAATTTCAACCTGGAAAATACAAAAATCGTGTTCATTTGACGATTCGATGCTTAGTTTCAACAATATCGGCAAAAATTATACCATAAGGTCGATTTTCTCAGAAACTAATATTCGAATCATCAAATGAATACGAATTTTGTATTTTTTGGCTCAAAATTACCTTTTATACAAAGTTTGAGCGAAATTGGAGACATAAAATTACTTTCGATTTTTCGAATTTTTTCAAAGGGGGGGTCGGCCTCAGAAAATTAAAAAAATCGAGTAAACAGATTCGCTCCGATTTGGATGAAAATCATTTTCTAGAGTAATTTCAACCTGGAAAATACAAAAAATCGTGTTCATTTGACGATTCGATGCTTAGTTTCAACAATATCGGCAAAAATTATACCATAAGGTCGATTTTCTCAGAAACTAATATTCGAATCATCAAATGAATACGAATTTTGTATTTTTTGGCTCAAAATTACCTTTTATACAAAGTTTGAGCGAAATTGGAGACATAAAATTACTTTCGATTTTTCGAATTTTTTCAAAGGGGGGGTCGGCCTCAGAAAATTAAAAAAATCGAGTAAACAGATTCGCTCCGATTTGGATGAAAATCATTTTCTAGAGTAATTTCAACCTGGAAAATACAAAAATCGTGTTCATTTGACGATTCGATGCTTAGTTTCAACAATATCGGCAAAAATTATACCATAAGGTCGATTTTCTCAGAAACTAATATTCGAATCATCAAATGAATACGAATTTTGTATTTTTTGGCTCAAAATTACCTTTTATACAAAGTTTGAGCGAAATTGGAGACATAAAATTACTTTCGATTTTTCGAATTTTTTCAAAGGGGGGGTCGGCCTCAGAAAATTAAAAAAATCGAGTAAACAGATTCGCTCCGATTTGGATGAAAATCATTTTCTAGAGTAATTTCAACCTGGAAAATACAAAAATCGTGTTCATTTGACGATTCGATGCTTAGTTTCAACAATATCGGCAAAAATTATACCATAAGGTCGATTTTCTCAGAAACTAATATTCGAATCATCAAATGAATACGAATTTTGTATTTTTTTGGCTCAAAATTACCTTTTATACAAAGTTTGAGCGAAATTGGAGACATAAAATTACTTTCGATTTTTCGAATTTTTTCAAAGGGGGGGTCGGCCTCAGAAAATTAAAAAAATCGAGTAAACAGATTCGCTCCGATTTGGATGAAAATCATTTTCTAGAGTAATTTCAACCTGGAAAATACAAAAATCGTGTTCATTTGACGATTCGATGCTTAGTTTCAACAATATCGGCAAAAATTATACCATAAGGTCGATTTTCTCAGAAACTAATATTCGAATCATCAAATGAATACGAATTTTGTATTTTTTGGCTCAAAATTACCTTTTATACAAAGTTTGAGCGAAATTGGAGACATAAAATTACTTTCGATTTTCGAATTTTTTCAAAGGGGGGGTCGGCCTCAGAAAATTAAAAAAATCGAGTAAACAGATTCGCTCCGATTTGGATGAAAATCATTTTCTAGAGTAATTTCAACCTGGAAAATACAAAAATCGTGTTCATTTGACGATTCGATGCTTAGTTTCAACAATATCGGCAAAAATTATACCATAAGGTCGATTTTCTCAGAAACTAATATTCGAATCATCAAATGAATACGAATTTTGTATTTTTTGGCTCAAAATTACCTTTTTATACAAAGTTTGAGCGAAATTGGAGACATAAAATTACTTTCGATTTTTCGAATTTTTTCAAAGGGGGGTCGGCCTCAGAAAATTAAAAAAATCGAGTAAACAGATTCGCTCCGATTTGGATGAAAATCATTTTTCTAGAGTAATTTCAACCTGGAAAATACAAAAATCGTGTTCATTTCGATGCTTAGTTTCAACAATATCGGCAAAAATTATACCATAAGGTCGATTTTCTCAGAAACTAATATTCGAATCATCAAATGAATACGAATTTTGTATTTTTTGGCTCAAAATTACCTTTTATACAAAGTTTGAGCGAAATTGGAGACATAAAATTACTTTCGATTTTTCGAATTTTTTCAAAGGGGGGGTCGGCCTCAGAAAATTAAAAAAATCGAGTAAACAGATTCGCTCCGATTTGGATGAAAATCATTTTCTAGAGTAATTTCAACCTGGAAAATACAAAAATCGTGTTCATTTGACGATTCGATGCTTAGTTTCAACAATATCGGCAAAAATTATACCATAAGGTCGATTTTCTCAGAAACTAATATTCGAATCATCAAATGAATACGAATTTTGTATTTTTTGGCTCAAAATTACCTTTTATACAAAGTTTGAGCGAAATTGGAGACATAAAATTACTTTCGATTTTTCGAATTTTTTCAAAGGGGGGGTCGGCCTCAGAAAATTAAAAAAATCGAGTAAACAGATTCGCTCCGATTTGGATGAAAATCATTTTCTAGAGTAATTTCAACCTGGAAAATACAAAAATCGTGTTCATTTGACGATTCGATGCTTAGTTTCAACAATATCGGCAAAAATTATACCATAAGGTCGATTTTCTCAGAAACTAATATTCGAATCATCAAATGAATACGAATTTTGTATTTTTTGGCTCAAAATTACCTTTTATACAAAGTTTGAGCGAAATTGGAGACATAAAATTACTTTCGATTTTTCGAATTTTTTCAAAGGGGGGGTCGGCCTCAGAAAATTAAAAAAATCGAGTAAACAGATTCGCTCCGATTTGGATGAAAATCATTTTCTAGAGTAATTTCAACCTGGAAAATACAAAAATCGTGTTCATTTGACGATTCGATGCTTAGTTTCAACAATATCGGCAAAAATTATACCATAAGGTCGATTTTCTCAGAAACTAATATTCGAATCATCAAATGAATACGAATTTTGTATTTTTTTGCTCAAAATTACCTTTTATACAAAGTTTGAGCGAAATTGGAGACATAAAATTACTTTCGATTTTTCGAATTTTTTCAAAGGGGGGGTCGGCCTCAGAAAATTAAAAAAATCGAGTAAACAGATTCGCTCCGATTTGGATGAAAATCATTTTCTAGAGTAATTTCAACCTGGAAAATACAAAAATCGTGTTCATTTGACGATTCGATGCTTAGTTTCAACAATATCGGCAAAAATTATACCATAAGGTCGATTTTCTCAGAAACTAATATTCGAATCATCAAATGAATACGAATTTTGTATTTTTTGGCTCAAAATTACCTTTTATACAAAGTTTGAGCGAAATTGGAGACATAAAATTACTTTCGATTTTTCGAATTTTTTCAAAGGGGGGGTCGGCCTCAGAAAATTAAAAAAATCGAGTAAACAGATTCGCTCCGATTTGGATGAAAATCATTTTCTAGAGTAATTTCAACCTGGAAAATACAAAAATCGTGTTCATTTGACGATTCGATGCTTAGTTTCAACAATATCGGCAAAAATTATACCATAAGGTCGATTTTCTCAGAAACTAATATTCGAATCATCAAATGAATACGAATTTTGTATTTTTTGGCTCAAAATTACCTTTTATACAAAGTTTGAGCGAAATTGGAGACATAAAATTACTTTCGATTTTTCGAATTTTTTCAAAGGGGGGGTCGGCCTCAGAAAATTAAAAAAATCGAGTAAACAGATTCGCTCCGATTTGGATGAAAATCATTTTCTAGAGTAATTTCAACCTGGAAAATACAAAAATCGTGTTCATTTGACGATTCGATGCTTAGTTTCAACAATATCGGCAAAAATTATACCATAAGGTCGATTTTCTCAGAAACTAATATTCGAATCATCAAATGAATACGAATTTTGTATTTTTTGGCTCAAAATTACCTTTTATACAAAGTTTGAGCGAAATTGGAGACATAAAATTACTTTCGATTTTTCGAATTTTTTCAAAGGGGGGGTCGGCCTCAGAAAATTAAAAAAATCGAGTAAACAGATTCGCTCCGATTTGGATGAAAATCATTTTCTAGAGTAATTTCAACCTGGAAAATACAAAAATCGTGTTCATTTGACGATTCGATGCTTAGTTTCAACAATATCGGCAAAAATTATACCATAAGGTCGATTTTCTCAGAAACTAATATTCGAATCATCAAATGAATACGAATTTTGTATTTTTTGGCTCAAAATTACCTTTTATACAAAGTTTGAGCGAAATTGGAGACATAAAATTACTTTCGATTTTTCGAATTTTTTCAAAGGGGGGGTCGGCCTCAGAAAATTAAAAAAATCGAGTAAACAGATTCGCTCCGATTTGGATGAAAATCATTTTCTAGAGTAATTTCAACCTGGAAAATACAAAAATCGTGTTCATTTGACGATTCGATGCTTAGTTTCAACAATATCGGCAAAAATTATACCATAAGGTCGATTTTCTCAGAAACTAATATTCGAATCATCAAATGAATACGAATTTTGTATTTTTTGGCTCAAAATTACCTTTTATACAAAGTTTGAGCGAAATTGGAGACATAAAATTACTTTCGATTTTTCGAATTTTTTCAAAGGGGGGGTCGGCCTCAGAAAATTAAAAAAATCGAGTAAACAGATTCGCTCCGATTTGGATGAAAATCATTTTCTAGAGTAATTTCAACCTGGAAAATACAAAAATCGTGTTCATTTGACGATTCGATGCTTAGTTTCAACAATATCGGCAAAAATTATACCATAAGGTCGATTTTCTCAGAAACTAATATTCGAATCATCAAATGAATACGAATTTTGTATTTTTTGGCTCAAAATTACCTTTTATACAAAGTTTGAGCGAAATTGGAGACATAAAATTACTTTCGATTTTTCGAATTTTTTCAAAGGGGGGGTCGGCCTCAGAAAATTAAAAAAATCGAGTAAACAGATTCGCTCCGATTTGGATGAAAATCATTTTCTAGAGTAATTTCAACCTGGAAAATACAAAAATCGTGTTCATTTGACGATTCGATGCTTAGTTTCAACAATATCGGCAAAAATTATACCATAAGGTCGATTTTCTCAGAAACTAATATTCGAATCATCAAATGAATACGAATTTTGTATTTTTTGGCTCAAAATTACCTTTTATACAAAGTTTGAGCGAAATTGGAGACATAAAATTACTTTCGATTTTTCGAATTTTTTCAAAGGGGGGGTCGGCCTCAGAAAATTAAAAAAATCGAGTAAACAGATTCGCTCCGATTTGGATGAAAATCATTTTCTAGAGTAATTTCAACCTGGAAAATACAAAAATCGTGTTCATTTGACGATTCGATGCTTAGTTTCAACAATATCGGCAAAAATTATACCATAAGGTCGATTTTCTCAGAAACTAATATTCGAATCATCAAATGAATACGAATTTTGTATTTTTTGGCTCAAAATTACCTTTTATACAAAGTTTGAGCGAAATTGGAGACATAAAATTACTTTCGATTTTTCGAATTTTTTCAAAGGGGGGGTCGGCCTCAGAAAATTAAAAAAATCGAGTAAACAGATTCGCTCCGATTTGGATGAAAATCATTTTCTAGAGTAATTTCAACCTGGAAAATACAAAAATCGTGTTCATTTGACGATTCGATGCTTAGTTTCAACAATATCGGCAAAAATTATACCATAAGGTCGATTTTCTCAGAAACTAATATTCGAATCATCAAATGAATACGAATTTTGTATTTTTTGGCTCAAAATTACCTTTTATACAAAGTTTGAGCGAAATTGGAGACATAAAATTACTTTCGATTTTTCGAATTTTTTCAAAGGGGGGGTCGGCCTCAGAAAATTAAAAAAATCGAGTAAACAGATTCGCTCCGATTTGGATGAAAATCATTTTCTAGAGTAATTTCAACCTGGAAAATACAAAAATCGTGTTCATTTGACGATTCGATGCTTAGTTTCAACAATATCGG
Source organism: Chrysoperla carnea (assembly GCF_905475395.1). Taxonomy (NCBI): domain Eukaryota; kingdom Metazoa; phylum Arthropoda; class Insecta; order Neuroptera; family Chrysopidae; genus Chrysoperla; species Chrysoperla carnea. The sequence goes on along the minus strand of NC_058338.1, from coordinate 131,641 downwards.
CAAAAATTATACCATAAGGTCGATTTTCTCAGAAACTAATATTCGAATCATCAAATGAATACGAATTTTGTATTTTTTGGCTCAAAATTACCTTTTATACAAAGTTTGAGCGAAATTGGAGACATAAAATTACTTTCGATTTTTCGAATTTTTTCAAAGGGGGGGGCGGCCTCAGAAAATTAAAAAAATCGAGTAAACAGATTCGCTCCGATTTGGATGAAAATCATTTTCTAGAGTAATTTCAACCTGGAAAATACAAAAATCGTGTTCATTTGACGATTCGATGCTTAGTTTCAACAATATCGGCAAAAATTATACCATAAGGTCGATTTTCTCAGAAACTAATATTCGAATCATCAAATGAATACGAATTTTGTATTTTTTGGCTCAAAATTACCTTTTATACAAAGTTTGAGCGAAATTGGAGACATAAAATTACTTTCGATTTTTCGAATTTTTTCAAAGGGGGGGTCGGCCTCAGAAAATTAAAAAAATCGAGTAAACAGATTCGCTCCGATTTGGATGAAAATCATTTTCTAGAGTAATTTCAACCTGGAAAATACAAAAATCGTGTTCATTTGACGATTCGATGCTTAGTTTCAACAATATCGGCAAAAATTATACCATAAGGTCGATTTTCTCAGAAACTAATATTCGAATCATCAAATGAATACGAATTTTGTATTTTTTGGCTCAAAATTACCTTTTATACAAAGTTTGAGCGAAATTGGAGACATAAAATTACTTTCGATTTTTCGAATTTTTTCAAAGGGGGGGTCGGCCTCAGAAAATTAAAAAAATCGAGTAAACAGATTCGCTCCGATTTGGATGAAAATCATTTTCTAGAGTAATTTCAACCTGGAAAATACAAAAATCGTGTTCATTTGACGATTCGATGCTTAGTTTCAACAATATCGGCAAAAATTATACCATAAGGTCGATTTTCTCAGAAACTAATATTCGAATCATCAAATGAATACGAATTTTGTATTTTTTGGCTCAAAATTACCTTTTATACAAAGTTTGAGCGAAATTGGAGACATAAAATTACTTTCGATTTTTCGAATTTTTTCAAAGGGGGGGTCGGCCTCAGAAAATTAAAAAAATCGAGTAAACAGATTCGCTCCGATTTGGATGAAAATCATTTTCTAGAGTAATTTCAACCTGGAAAATACAAAAATCGTGTTCATTTGACGATTCGATGCTTAGTTTCAACAATATCGGCAAAAATTATACCATAAGGTCGATTTTCTCAGAAACTAATATTCGAATCATCAAATGAATACGAATTTTGTATTTTTTGGCTCAAAATTACCTTTTATACAAAGTTTGAGCGAAATTGGAGACATAAAATTACTTTCGATTTTTCGAATTTTTTCAAAGGGGGGGTCGGCCTCAGAAAATTAAAAAAATCGAGTAAACAGATTCGCTCCGATTTGGATGAAAATCATTTTCTAGAGTAATTTCAACCTGGAAAATACAAAAATCGTGTTCATTTGACGATTCGATGCTTAGTTTCAACAATATCGGCAAAAATTATACCATAAGGTCGATTTTCTCAGAAACTAATATTCGAATCATCAAATGAATACGAATTTTGTATTTTTTGGCTCAAAATTACCTTTTATACAAAGTTTGAGCGAAATTGGAGACATAAAATTACTTTCGATTTTTCGAATTTTTTCAAAGGGGGGGTCGGCCTCAGAAAATTAAAAAAATCGAGTAAACAGATTCGCTCCGATTTGGATGAAAATCATTTTCTAGAGTAATTTCAACCTGGAAAATACAAAAATCGTGTTCATTTGACGATTCGATGCTTAGTTTCAACAATATCGGCAAAAATTATACCATAAGGTCGATTTTCTCAGAAACTAATATTCGAATCATCAAATGAATACGAATTTTGTATTTTTTGGCTCAAAATTACCTTTTATACAAAGTTTGAGCGAAATTGGAGACATAAAATTACTTTCGATTTTTCGAATTTTTTCAAAGGGGGGGTCGGCCTCAGAAAATTAAAAAAATCGAGTAAACAGATTCGCTCCGATTTGGATGAAAATCATTTTCTAGAGTAATTTCAACCTGGAAAATACAAAAATCGTGTTCATTTGACGATTCGATGCTTAGTTTCAACAATATCGGCAAAAATTATACCATAAGGTCGATTTTCTCAGAAACTAATATTCGAATCATCAAATGAATACGAATTTTGTATTTTTTGGCTCAAAATTACCTTTTATACAAAGTTTGAGCGAAATTGGAGACATAAAATTACTTTCGATTTTTCGAATTTTTTCAAAGGGGGGGTCGGCCTCAGAAAATTAAAAAAATCGAGTAAACAGATTCGCTCCGATTTGGATGAAAATCATTTTCTAGAGTAATTTCAACCTGGAAAATACAAAAATCGTGTTCATATTGACGATTCGATGCTTAGTTTCAACAATATCGGCAAAAATTATACCATAAGGTCGATTTTCTCAGAAACTAATATTCGAATCATCAAATGAATACGAATTTTGTATTTTTTGGCTCAAAATTACCTTTTATACAAAGTTTGAGCGAAATTGGAGACATAAAATTACTTTCGATTTTTCGAATTTTTTCAAAGGGGGGGTCGGCCTCAGAAAATTAAAAAAATCGAGTAAACAGATTCGCTCCGATTTGGATGAAAATCATTTTCTAGAGTAATTTCAACCTGGAAAATACAAAAATCGTGTTCATTTGACGATTCGATGCTTAGTTTCAACAATATCGGCAAAAATTATACCATAAGGTCGATTTTCTCAGAAACTAATATTCGAATCATCAAATGAATACGAATTTTGTATTTTTTGGCTCAAAATTACCTTTTATACAAAGTTTGAGCGAAATTGGAGACATAAAATTACTTTCGATTTTTCGAATTTTTTCAAAGGGGGGGTCGGCCTCAGAAAATTAAAAAAATCGAGTAAACAGATTCGCTCCGATTTGGATGAAAATCATTTTCTAGAGTAATTTCAACCTGGAAAATACAAAAATCGTGTTCATTTGACGATTCGATGCTTAGTTTCAACAATATCGGCAAAAATTATACCATAAGGTCGATTTTCTCAGAAACTAATATTCGAATCATCAAATGAATACGAATTTTGTATTTTTTGGCTCAAAATTACCTTTTATACAAAGTTTGAGCGAAATTGGAGACATAAAATTACTTTCGATTTTTCGAATTTTTTCAAAGGGGGGGTCGGCCTCAGAAAATTAAAAAAATCGAGTAAACAGATTCGCTCCGATTTGGATGAAAATCATTTTCTAGAGTAATTTCAACCTGGAAAATACAAAAATCGTGTTCATTTGACGATTCGATGCTTAGTTTCAACAATATCGGCAAAAATTATACCATAAGGTCGATTTTCTCAGAAACTAATATTCGAATCATCAAATGAATACGAATTTTGTATTTTTTGGCTCAAAATTACCTTTTATACAAAGTTTGAGCGAAATTGGAGACATAAAATTACTTTCGATTTTTCGAATTTTTTCAAAGGGGGGGTCGGCCTCAGAAAATTAAAAAAATCGAGTAAACAGATTCGCTCCGATTTGGATGAAAATCATTTTCTAGAGTAATTTCAACCTGGAAAATACAAAAATCGTGTTCATTTGACGATTCGATGCTTAGTTTCAACAATATCGGCAAAAATTATACCATAAGGTCGATTTTCTCAGAAACTAATATTCGAATCATCAAATGAATACGAATTTTGTATTTTTTGGCTCAAAATTACCTTTTATACAAAGTTTGAGCGAAATTGGAGACATAAAATTACTTTCGATTTTTCGAATTTTTTCAAAGGGGGGGTCGGCCTCAGAAAATTAAAAAAATCGAGTAAACAGATTCGCTCCGATTTGGATGAAAATCATTTTCTAGAGTAATTTCAACCTGGAAAATACAAAAATCGTGTTCATTTGACGATTCGATGCTTAGTTTCAACAATATCGGCAAAAATTATACCATAAGGTCGATTTTCTCAGAAACTAATATTCGAATCATCAAATGAATACGAATTTTGTATTTTTTGGCTCAAAATTACCTTTTATACAAAGTTTGAGCGAAATTGGAGACATAAAATTACTTTCGATTTTTCGAATTTTTTCAAAGGGGGGGTCGGCCTCAGAAAATTAAAAAAATCGAGTAAACAGATTCGCTCCGATTTGGATGAAAATCATTTTCTAGAGTAATTTCAACCTGGAAAATACAAAAATCGTGTTCATTTGACGATTCGATGCTTAGTTTCAACAATATCGGCAAAAATTATACCATAAGGTCGATTTTCTCAGAAACTAATATTCGAATCATCAAATGAATACGAATTTTGTATTTTTTGGCTCAAAATTACCTTTTATACAAAGTTTGAGCGAAATTGGAGACATAAAGTTACTTTCGATTTTTCGAATTTTTTCAAAGGGGGGGTCGGCCTCAGAAAATTAAAAAAATCGAGTAAACAGATTCGCTCCGATTTGGATGAAAATCATTTTCTAGAGTAATTTCAACCTGGAAAATACAAAAATCGTGTTCATTTGACGATTCGATGCTTAGTTTCAACAATATCGGCAAAAATTTTACCATAAGGTCGATTTTCTCAGAAACTAATATTCGAATCATCAAATGAATACGAATTTTGTATTTTTTGGCTCAAAATTACCTTTTATACAAAGTTTGAGCGAAATTGGAGACATAAAATTACTTTCGATTTTTCGAATTTTTTCAAAGGGGGGGTCGGCCTCAGAAAATTAAAAAAATCGAGTAAACAGATTCGCTCCGATTTGGATGAAAATCATTTTCTAGAGTAATTTCAACCTGGAAAATACAAAAATCGTGTTCATTTGACGATTCGATGCTTAGTTTCAACAATATCGGCAAAAATTATACCATAAGGTCGATTTTCTCAGAAACTAATATTCGAATCATCAAATGAATACGAATTTTGTATTTTTTGGCTCAAAATTACCTTTTATACAAGAGCGAAATTGGAGACATAAAATTACTTTCGATTTTTCGAATTTTTTCAAAGGGGGGGTCGGCCTCAGAAAATTAAAAAATCGAGTAAACAGATTCGCTCCGATTTGGATGAAAATCATTTTCTAGAGTAATTTCAACCTGGAAAATACAAAATCGTGTTCATTTGACGATTCGATGCTTAGTTTCAACAATATCGGCAAAAATTATACCATAAGGTCGATTTTCTCAGAAACTAATATTCGAATCATCAAATGAATACGAATTTTGTATTTTTTGGCTCAAAATTACCTTTTATACAAAGTTTGAGCGAAATTGGAGACATAAAATTACTTTCGATTTTTCGAATTTTTTCAAAGGGGGGGTCGGCCTCAGAAAATTAAAAAAATCGAGTAAACAGATTCGCTCCGATTTGGATGAAAATCATTTTCTAGAGTAATTTCAACCTGGAAAATACAAAAATCGTGTTCATTTGACGATTCGATGCTTAGTTTCAACAATATCGCAAAAATTATACCATAAGGTCGATTTTCTCAGAAACTAATATTCGAATCATCAAATGAATACGAATTTTGTATTTTTTGGCTCAAAATTACCTTTTATACAAAGTTTGAGCGAATTGGAGACATAAATTACTTTCGATTTTTCGAATTTTTTTCAAAGGGGGGGTCGGCCTCAGAAAATTAAAAAAATCGAGTAAACAGATTCGCTCCGATTTGGATGAAAATCATTTTCTAGAGTAATTTCAACCTGGAAAATACAAAAATCGTGTTCATTTGACGATTCGATGCTTAGTTTCAACAATATCGGCAAAAATTATACCATAAGGTCGATTTTCTCAGAAACTAATATTCGAATCATCAAATGATACGAATTTTGTATTTTTTGGCTCAAAATTACCTTTATACCAAAGTTTTGAGCGAAATTGGAGACATAAAATTACTTTCGATTTTTCGAATTTTTTCAAAGGGGGGGTCGGCCTCAGAAAATTAAAAAAATCGAGTAAACAGATTCGCTCCGATTTGGATGAAAATCATTTTCTAGAGTAATTTCAACCTGGAAAATACAAAAATCGTGTTCATTTGACGATTCGATGCTTAGTTTCAACAATATCGGCAAAAATTATACCATAAGGTCGATTTTCTCAGAAACTAATATTCGAATCATCAAATGAATACGAATTTTGTATTTTTTGGCTCAAAATTACCTTTTATACAAAGTTTGAGCGAAATTGGAGACATAAAATTACTTTCGATTTTTCGAATTTTTTCAAAGGGGGGGTCGGCCTCAGAAAATTAAAAAAATCGAGTAAACAGATTCGCTCCGATTTGGATGAAAATCATTTTCTAGAGTAATTTCAACCTGGAAAATACAAAAATCGTGTTCATTTGACGATTCGATGCTTAGTTTCAACAATATCGGCAAAAATTATACCATAAGGTCGATTTTCTCAGAAACTAATATTCGAATCATCAAATGAATACGAATTTTGTATTTTTTGGCTCAAAATTACCTTTTATACAAAGTTTGAGCGAAATTGGAGACATAAAATTACTTTCGATTTTTCGAATTTTTTCAAAGGGGGGGTCGGCCTCAGAAAATTAAAAAAATCGAGGAAACAGATTCGCTCCGATTTGGATGAAAA